>NC_045958.1:84022514-84322514 GCF_010909765.2 Amblyraja radiata
TAATTCCCAGGATGGTGGGACTGTCATATGCTGAGAGAATGGAGCAGCTGGGCTTGTACACTCTGGAGTTTAGAAGGATGCTCAAAGGTCGAATACCTTTCAGGATTAAAGTTATGTTATGAATCAACATCATTTGGAAATGTATGCAGGATGTCTTAGTGCCTAAACTGTGTCTTCCTGCAGTATTTTGCACCAGAGTGGTTTTGAGTGATAAATATCACTCAATTGATAAATATTTAATTGTTTAATCACTATTAATGATGGTCAAAAGCAACAAAACTTGAGATGTGGTAGTAATGTGGCAGGAATGGCTTGTGTATCAAAAATGGAATAATGAAAATCTTACTTGCATCAATGGATTGCTGGATTTGAACTAGAACTACTGTATAAATGATTCTTATTGCAAACATTTAGCGCTATAAATTAAAGTGATGTGGATCCTGATAATTTATGGTTCAGGCATGAAACTTCAGCTTGAAGCCCCAGAAAGAGAACAATTGAAACATTGTCAAGTCTCGTTTCAGCAGGGAGTGAATTGTTCTTGGATTTTCCAAAATAGTCTTTCCCATTTTTCCCCAACCTTTCCTTTTTTTCACAAACTTTATTTTTATCTTCTCTTTATTTCTTGTTCTTTACATGATCTAGCATCAGTTCTTCTCTACCACTACAGTAAATCCACTTCATTCTTTGTTCTTTATTCTGAATATTATTGGTTCAACTGATAGGCCACAGGACACAATATAAATAGATCTCAGATGAAGGATTAGTGAAAAACACCAGTTTCTCGCACTCTCTCTGAGACTCAACTCCCCAGGTTTTTCTGGACCATTATTTCACTTATTTATGAATCAACATAAGTGGAATTATTCAGGCACTCAAAACTGACCAATATTCCTTTCATGTGAGGAATAAAAAAGACTCCTTCCATCATCAAAAGATAGATAGATAGATCCTTTATTGTCATTCAGACCTTTCGGTCTGAACGAAATTATGTTGCCTGCAGTCATACACAGAATCAATAATAACAAAACATACAATAAACACAAAATTAAACATCCACCACAGTGAGTTCACCAAGCACATCCTCACTGTGATGGAGGCAAAGTCTTAGTCCAGCACCAACACTCAGCACAGCAATGCTGCAGCAATGCAGCCTATATTTTTTATTCGTTTGAAAATAGCTTCTTACAAATCATTCTCATGGACCGTTGTCCAATAATTTCCTAATCTATCTCCATGGCACCTTATTTTGGGAATAAGGCCAAATTTTACAGATGAAAAAACTCTGAAATAAAGGTGCAAAACTGACTGCCTACATCTATGGAGATAGAAACAGTGTTACTGTTTCACATCAATAGCCTTCCCTCAGAATTATCAGATATTCATAAGGAGGGATCAAGTTAGATAACACTGGAGGTTGCACACTGGGATCATATATATTTAACTTGGTCCAGGACAGGGGTGGGGAACCTTTCATGTTGGAATGCAGCATTAAGTTAGCTGTAATCTAATAAGGCCGCAACCAAGAAACTTCAATTAGATACACTTCAAAATGTACAATATTTTGTAAAAATCTAACTACTATGTACTAACTTTAAGAAAATGAAAAAAAATTGTTAATTCTAAAGTTAACTAACATTTTAATGACTTTGTTGTGACTGCATTTTGTGGGAGGTTAACATACATTCTAGAGTCGCACTAGAACTAAATCATGAGCATAACAGGTGTTAAAATAGCCATTATGACTTACTAATGTTTTAATTGTGGCCTTTAGTCGGGGAGGATTATTTTGTTCAATCTTCTTTTACTCTTTGGTATTTTAAATACGATCATTTTAAGATTAAAATAAAAATAATAAAAGACGAACAAAAACATATCAATAAAATAAAAATAAAAGGATTTGTTCTACAAAATTTCGATTCATTCAAAAGGCCGCACTTAATGGCCTAGAAGGCTGCAGGTTCCCCACCCCTCGTCCAGGACATACATAAAATATGCAGGCTGTGCTAATCACAACATGCCTTAAAGTCCAATTTCATGATTGGTTAACATTGATTCCAACTAGCTGATGTTCCTTTTACGTCTCTGCACCATTTTGAGGAGAACAGCTCATTCCGATTGGTATTAGAAGTCATTCCAGAGTCTCTCAGAGCTTGCTATAAACCAATAGAACGTATTGAAATCTGTTCAAACAGATCTGGATGAGGTCGGACACAGGAATACCCCAGAACACTCTCGTGGGAGGATGTCGCATAAAGCCTTGAGAATGTGTATTACAAGACACTCACCTGATATATTTCCTTTTTTTATTTGGATGACCCATAACCAAAGTCAGTAGCAGCAGACTGGCAAGGACAGGCCTAGAACCATGAGATCGCAAGCTGGATGAGGGAGCATTGAACAATATCTGGGCAGCTGCCACAGGTTGCAGGAACACTGGCAGAGCAGAGATTATTTACAATGGTAGCATGCTCATGCCTAATCCTCCCTTTCATCTCCCACTTCCCCTTCATCTCACCCTTTGACCACACACAAGGTATGCAAATAGTCGCCACATAAACGACCCTGACAAAGTTACAAAGTCCCCCCAAGCCAGGTCCTCCATTGTTCTTCACCCCCCTCCACCGCGCCCTCATCGACCGCCACACCGTGGTCAACATGCGAGGCTCCACTGACAAGCGAGTCTTCACCAATGCCACCATGACTCACCGCCGCCAGTAGACGCTGTCTGCCACAATGAGCTCCACCAACCCAGGCAGGTTGCATCGCCTGCCGTCTCCACGGCCTCCTGGAAGGCATCTGCAGCTGCAACCAACTGGGAGGTGTGCTCAGCAGCATGCCAAACAGTGACACAGTTATTGAATCTGACCCCCATAGCCAACAGCTGAGTTGAAGATACCTGCAGAGCATGGTTTACAAGATTAATTCCTGCAATGAGGGGATTGACATATGAGGAAAGGTTAAGTAGGCTGGAACTCTACTCTTTGGAGTTTAGAAGAATGAGAGGCGATCTCATTGAAACATATAAGATCGTGAGGGGCCTTGATCGGGTGGATGCACCGAGGATGTTCCCAATGATCGGGGAAACTAGAACTAGGGGACATAGTTGCAGAATAAGGGGGGGCTCTTTTAAAACTGAGATGAGGAAGAACTTCTTCACCCAGAGGGTGGTTAATTTATGGAATTCACTGCCCCAGGGAGCAGTGGAAGCAGAAACTTTAAATATATTTAAGACTAAAATAGATGGTTTTTTAGCTGCCAAGGGGATAAGGGGCTACGGGGAGAGGGCAGGGATATGGACCTAGGTATGGTTAGTATAGTAAGACCTGAGTGATCTACTGGACAAGTGTCGATCGCCTGGATTGGGGTCGGAGAGGAATTTCCCGGATTTTTTTCCCGAATTGGACCTGGGTTTTTATCCGTTTTTTTGCCTCCCCCAGGAGATCACGAGGTTCTTGGGGTGGAGAGGGGTGATAGCGGTATAAAGGGGAGGGTAGTGTCTTGTGTTCTGTGTCTTGTGTCTACTGTTTGTGGGTAAGTGTGTCTGTTTAGTGTTCAGCCATGAGCGAATGGCGGTGCGGGCTCGACGGACCTGGTGGTCTACTCTCGCACCTACTTTCTATGTTTCTATGTTTCTATGGTTGCACGTTTCACTGAAGGACCTGTGTGAGAGATTGGGATAGAGCTAAGGCTAATTCTGCGTTCGCATCCGGCGTGGAAATGTCACACAGAGATGCAAATTCTGATGCAGAACACATTCTGCGGACAAATAGGAGCTGGCTTACCCTGTATCTCAAATCATGCATGAAATATTTGATGTGGGTGCATCCAGTTCCAGCCTTGGTTTTGAAGCCCATCCTTTGCAATGCACAGCTGCAGTCCAGATTCACTTCAATGGTCATCGACCCAATTATGATGCAGCATGTGATAGCTATTCGCTCAGCTCTGATACCCACCAGGCACGACCTATCCAATGTCTGAGCATTAAGCTTGAAGCAAAAGTTCAAAGATTCAAAGGTTAGTTTATTGTGACTTGTACCAATTAAGGTACAGTGAAACTCAAATTATCATACAGCCATACTAAAAAAAGCAACAAGACACACAACTACATAAAAGTTAACATAAACATCCTCCACAGTGGATTCCCCACATTCCTCACTGTGATGAAGACAATAAAGTCGAATCTTCTTCCTCTTTTTTCTCCCGTGATCGGGGCAGTCGAACCATCTGCAGTCCGGGTGATCAAAACTCCCACATCCAGCAATCGAAGTACCATTGTCGGGGTGATCGAAGCTCCCAGTTGGGGGCGATTGAAGCTCCTGCGGTTTGGAGCTCCGGAAGTTGGTCTCTAACCAGGGACCACGAGCTCCACGAAGTTAAAGTCCGCAGGCTCTCACGGTTGGAACTCCCGAAGTCGGTCTCCAGCAGAGGCCGCCAGCTCCTCATTGCTAGGCTGCAGTGCAGATGGAGATAGATACAATACGGAAAAAAATTGCATCTCTGTCGAGGTAAGAGATTTAAAAAAGTTTCAAATTGCAGCAAATATCCTCAGGTGTTTGCTGTTACTTTCCCAGTTAGGGTATAAAGAGGTGAAACACAAAGTGCTGGAGTAACTCAACTGCTCAGGCAATTTCTCTGGAGACCTTGAATTGGTGACGTTTCGGGTTGGGTCCTGCACTTTGTGTTTCACTCCATTATCTGCAGTTCCTTGTGTCTTCAGAGCACAAGGTGAGTTTCGGCATGTTGGTAGATATCACTCCTCTCCTTTGTCAGAGATTAAGACGACATTCGATAGCAGCAAAAATGCAATTCACTTTCATATAGTTAATATAGAAACTTTTTTTCTTCTCATGTTATGTACTATGTTACATTTTCTGTTGTGCTGCAGCAAGAAATAATTTCATTGTCCTATCTGGGACATATGACTGTTAGGCGCTTCCCCCTCCTGGTGAATGCTATGTACTTACCTTTCTCTGTTTCTATCCCAAGTGCAGGCCTCGTGGCTGTGAGTCTGGAATCGAGGGGTTAAAGGCTCCTGTACCCGATTGGCCAAGCTGCGTCAGGTGACGGGTGACTCATCTGAAGCATAAATACCAGAGCTTCCCAGGATTCTCTCTCTTCTTCGTCGACCCTGACTGATGAGCAGACTGCTGGTGTGGGCCGAGGAAGCCTGACCACATGGCATAGAACTTTGTGTATTTTCACCATTCCTTGTTAACAGATATTGAATTGGGACGGATAAGGGCTGACCTTAGAGTTTTCGTGTATTTTGGTTTCAGGGTTGTATCTCTTTGAGCAGGTTTTGGAATCTCCGGTTCGACGGCCCATTGCGTGGCTGGCTGGAGCATTGTTAAATTGTTTGTCGGTTTATCCATATCCCTGACTGGGTTGTTTAAAATCAGGTTTGGGTTTTGTGTTTACAATGAATAATTAAAACTGTTTTTGAACTTGAACCTGGTTTTTTGACTTGTGTTACGCGGCTCTGAAGTACTTGCATTCGGGAGTCGTAACAATGACAATAAAACACTCTTGACTCTTGACTTGATAAGAAAGACCTATTTCCACTGGCAGAGCAGTTTGTAAACAATGAATGCAGTTTTATGGTAATTGTCAAAGGAATTAGAGATGAGCAGAGAATGCCACTAGTTACTATAACTTGCAAAATAAAAGATGGTGAGAGGAAAGGAAATCGTAATTGTCAAGAGAATAGCAAGGGTCAAAGCACAAAGCATAACATTTGCATGAGTAAAGACAGCATGAGTAAAGACTGTTGTCGGTTAATTAGCAACTGATCCTAGAGGGTCTGCAAGAAAAACAAGCAGGAAAACAAAACAAGCAGGATGATGAATTAGAGATGGGGAGAGCATCCCAATGGAATGACTGTAACAGTGAATAATCAGGACTGAGATTGTGTAGGACACTCAGGTTTATAAAAAAAAATGTAGCAGAGATCACCAAGGCCACCTCGAGAGGAATGTAGTAACAGAGGCAGACAGGCTGTTTGTGGTGCAACATACAATCGTGGCAGGAAAGCACATTCCATTCCAGGCACAGGTGGAGGTAGGGGCAATAAAGCATTAAGTGATCCCCCAGCTCCACAGTAAAACAGCAGGATGTCAACAACAACTGGCCACAAGCTATTTTCAACCTAACTGGCTCCGTGCTGATAAGAGGATGTCCGTAGATTGACAGACGATGTTGAAAGATGCTCTCCCTTGTAACTGATTATGCATTAAAATGCCACATTCTGTACAACCAGGGAGAATGAATGGAGATGTAGGAGTGAGGTCAATGGTAATAAATTCACTTCTGTTTGACCTGAATGAATAGACAGTGAGAGTAATTTTTTTCACCACAACAGTAACTTTCAAAAGGGAATTGGATAAATAATTAAAAGAGAGTAATGTATCAGACAAGAGAGAAAGAGCAGTCACTAGGTGAATGGAGAATTTTTACACGGGATTTAGTGAAAACACAATGGGTTGATTTGGCTGCAAGATTCAAGTGGTCGGCTCCTTTAAGAGTTTTTTCCAGATTGATGCTTAGCCTTAGATACATTTGATAAGCACAAGACAATTGCTAGTAAGAAATAAAGAACAAGGAAAAATGCATTTTAAAAACTCACGTGCTCTTGTGGAGGCCTACAACTGGGGCCTGGCATCAGGAAACATGGACGTCTATCGACTGCGAAGGGCGGTGAATGATGCAAAAAGGAGGTACAGGGACAAGTGGAGTCACAGATGGAGCAGCAGGACACCAGAAGCCTGTGGCAGGGGCTACGGACTGTAACCAACTACCGGAGCACCCCACCCTCATCCGCAAGTGCCGGCACCTCCCTAGCTGATGACCTGGACACCTTTTACGCTCGTTTCGAGATGGGCAACACCACCCCAGGTCTGCCGACTATCGACAATACCGCCAGCGGGCTGGCTACCGAAGCTGAAGGGAGGAATGTGCACACATTCTCGCTGTCCGAGCATGACGTGAGGAGGGCTCTGACACGGGTGAACACGAGAAAGCTGCAGGCCCCGATGGCATCTCGGGGTGAGTACTCAAGTCCTATGCTACGCAGCTAGCTCCGGTGCTCACTACAATATTCAACCTCTCCCTGGACAAGTCCGTGGTCCCTGCCTGCTTCAAAAAATCCATCATTGTACCGGTACCAAAAAATGCCTCCCCAGCCTGTCTGAATGACTACCGTCCGGTAGCCCTTACCTCGGTAATCATGAAATGCTTTGAGAGGCTGGTGAAGAAACACATCTGCGCCTTCCTCCCTCGTAACATGGACCCGTTGCAGTTCACATACCGTCCGAACAGATCCACGGACGATGCGGTCTCCCAGGTTTTGCACACCGCTCTCTCCCATCTGGACAGCCAGAAGGGGGCTACGTGAGGATGCTGTTCATAGACTTCAGTTCAGCCTTCAACACGATAGTCCCCACCAGACTGGCCGGGAAGCTACTGGAATTAGGGCTCAACACCCCCCTGTGTGCCTGGGCCCTGGACTTTCTCACCGCCAGGCCCCAGGTAGTCAAGATGGGAGGGAATACATCAAAATCCCTCACCCTGAGCACAGGATCGCCCCAGGGTTGCGTCCTCAGCCCCCTATTGTACTCCCTGTACACACATGACTGTGTGGCTAGGTTCAGCTCCAACTCAATAATTAAGTTTGCTGATGACACTGTGGTGGTGGGCCTGATCTCAGACAACGATGAGAAGGCCTACCGGGAGGAGGTGGCTGATCTGGCACTCTGGTGCCAGGACAACAGCCTCCTCTTGAACATCAAAAAAACTAAGGAGCTGATCGTGGATTTTAGGAGGGCACATCATCCGAGGACGTACACTCCATTGAGGATAAATGGGGATACTGTGGCTAGGGTGAGCTGTTTTAAATATCTGGGAGTCCACATCTCTGAGGATATGTCATGGACATCACACGCCGCAGCACTCGTGAGTAAGGCAAGGCAGCGCCTTTACCACCTCAGGCAATTGAGGAAATTCAGAGTGTCTCCGAGGATCCTCGAGTGCTTTTACTCAGCGGCTGTGGAAAGCATCTTGTCCGGGAATATTACCATCTGGTTTGGGAATTGCTCTGCCCAGGACAAGAAGGCTCTGCAGAGAGTAGTACGTTCGGCCGAACGCACTATGGGAACTTCACTCGCCCCCTGCAGGAATTATACAACAGGAGGTGCAACTCCAGAGCAAATAAAATCATGGGAGACCTCTTCCACCCCTGCAACGGACTGTTCCAGCTGCTACGGTCAGGCAAACGCCTCCGTTGCCATGCAGTGAGAATGGAGAGGTTGTGAAGGAGTTTCTTCCCAGAGGCCATTCGGACTGTAAACTCCCATCTCACCAGGGACTAACTTTACTACGTTTTTCCATCTAATATTTAACATGTAAAAGAATATGTGTGTGTTTATGATTGTGTTTATAGTTTGTTTGGTTGTTTGTTTGTTTGTCTTTTTGCACAAAGTCCGCGAGCGTTGCCACTTCATTTCACTGCACATCTCGTATGTGTATGTGACGAATAAACTTGACTTGACTTGACTTGACTTGACTTGCATATGGAATTGTACAGAGATAGGCCAATCAGTTGCTTGAGCTCCTTTGCTATTAAAGAAAATAATGTCTGATCATTTACCTCAAACCCCATTTTCCTGTTCTATCCACATAACCCCTTTTTTGCTTAGTATTCAGGAATCCATCAATTTTTGTTCAAGCATAGGAAGAGACGAGAATCAACTACAGCGGGATAAACAGGCACAGATTCAGAACTTATATTGAAGTGTCCAAAGATTTATAGTCCTCCAATTCTACCTCAGAGTATGGAAGTCAGCTTGTTGTATCATCGAGCCACCTCCGAGTACATCATTTGGTTGGCATTCTTGTTCTGTTCAAAAGTTTCAGTTTCAGTTTAGTTTATTGTCACATGTACCGAGGAACAGTGAAAAGCCTTTGTGGCGTGCTAACTAAGCTCTGTTTGGTTCAGTTAGCTCTGTTACGCAAAAATTATCAGTTGACAAAATTGTTGATCCAATTTCATATAAACCCTTCAATTGCAGCTGTATTGAGTAATTTAATAATAGCAGTATATACATGAAAGGAAAATATGGAAGTACAGAGCAAAGTGCTTGCCACTCTGAAATTATCATATTAAAAAGATTCATCAACTAAATTAAGAAAAAAATAACAGTCATAAAAACCTAAAAATCTATTTAATTATTTTTGTAACAAAGACACCCATTCTGAAATTACTTTATGTAGTACTATGTGGCACAGTGGCACAGCGGTAGAGTTGCAGCCTCTTAGTGCCAGAGACCTGGGTTCATCCTGACCACAAGTGCTGTCTGTGAAGAGTTTGCACATTTTGGCCTGTGGACTTCGGGAGCCGCGGTCTCCGGGGGGAAGCGGTCATTTCGGAACTCCAAGCCGCTGAGAGCGTTCTTCCGATGCTGCAGCTCCATCATCTGGCGAGATGGCCTGAAATATCGGGCCGTCGTCGCGGCAACTTCGGAAGCCTCGAATAGGCCCCAAACACGGTGAACATGAGGTAGAGGACTGAACTTTGCTGCCTTCCCTCACAGTGGGAAATGCTGATTCTGCTGTGGGGGGATGTTTTTTTTTCTGTTTAATGTTAAATTATATAAAGTTGTGTTTATTTTATTTGTGTGCTGCAATGGCAACTCAAATTTCACTGCACCTATTGGTGTATGTGACAATAAATTTATTTTTACATTCTAAAGACGTACGGGTGTAAATTACTCTTACATTCTAAAGACGTACGGGTGTGTAGGTTAATGGCTTTTGTAAATTGCCCCTAATGTGTATGATAGAATTAGTGTATGGGTGATTGCTGGCTGGTCGGTGCAGACCCGGTGGCTGAAGGGCCTGTTACCACAAACTAGGTTAAAACCTGCATTCTCATATTAGTGCAGAAGATCCCAAATGTCTGATCAATATGTATACTTATGTCAGGGTAACTAAAATGTATCTATATACTTATTCTCTTACAACATAGAAGGGGCCATTTAGTCCATCACATCCTTGCCATCTCCCAGAGTACTCCCATCAACAAGATGCACCCATTGACTTCCCTGCAATCCATTCTCTATCATATGCCCATCAACCATCAATTCCCTCCCCCGATATGATTCTCCTACCACCTGTCTAAAATAGGAGTGATTAACATTTGCCAATTAGCCTATCAACCAATCATAATAACAATCACAATCACAATCACAATAATACTTTATTAGCCAAGAATGTTTTGCAATAGATGAGGAATTTAATTTGCCAAGTCAGTCATACAAATAAAAAGCAATGGAACACACAAAACACATTTTAACATAAACATCCATCACAGTGACTCCTCCACATTCCTCACTGGGATGGAAGGTGAAAAAATGTTCAATATCTTCCCTTTGCTCTCCCGCGGTCGGGGGCCTTGAGCACTGCGTTGACGGGATGATCTTGACTCACGTAGCTGTAGTCGAGGCGATCAACTCCTGCATCGGGGGCGGTGTCAGGTCCCCCGCGCCGGACAGTCGAACCCCGCATCGGAGTTGGTCGAACCTTCCATGACAATGGAGCTCCCGACATCCACGGCCTCTCCAGAAACTGCGAGCTCCCGATGTAAAGTCCGCAGGCCGTGGTTGGTGAGATCCCAAGCAAGGGATCGACTCCGTTCTGCATTTTCCAGCACTACTTAGATGGTAATGAAGAATTTTGGGACAATGTGTGAAATGCACAAAATCAATTTATTAATAAAGAGCCAGCACAGCATTCTGGTGAGACCCTTTAAGAATGTAAAGGGTTATTCCAGGAGATACACCATGTCTAATTTGGTTCTGATTAGAGAGCCATACAAAGAGATGACAGGGAAGAGAAAGGACTATCACTTAGATGGGGAGACCCAGGTCTGTGTTGTGATCATGTTAGATATGTGTGACCAGATGTTACCTGATTGTTGTATGCCGTTGTAATTGGCTGGATGAGATTGGAAAGCTTGCACCACTCCTCCTCTCATCATATATTCCACTTGGACATCTAACAACCCAACTGTATGAACATTAAATTTGCCAATTATAGATAACAGCCCTCCCAAACCAGCCAATTTTTTTCCCCTCTCTTCCCTGTTTCCCGCCAACATGCGCACTCTTTCTTTCCACTATCGTTCTCCCCTTTCCCCCCGTTCCCTTTGCCCTATATTCCTCCTCTAGTGTAATTTACTCTTCTTCTCTCCTATCAGCCTTTTCGTCTTCTTTTCATCTCTGGCCGTTGCCCACACATCTGCCAATAAACTCCCTCTCCCGTATCCACCTGTTACTTTTCAGGCCTTGGTCTGCTCCACCACTTTACCACCTCTCTCTCCTAACATCCCAACCACAATTAGTCAGAAGAAGGGTCCCTTCTTGAAATTTTGCTTATCTATGTCAGGTCGGGGGGAGTTCCCCCTGCTACGGCTAGCATGTAATCCCATGCTACCTGCTCCATGGTCGGATAGTCGGCGACTAAACGGTCTCCCCCACCTAGTTGCCAGGTGAGGAGGGGGCTATGGACCCCCAGCAGGACCAAAAATAAGACCTGTCAAAGGGCGGATGAGCTTCTCGCGAGCCAACGGCCATCCACACTTCAGTAGAAGTTGCGATCACTATCGTACATGGAATTGTAAGGCACCATGACCATTGATGTTTTCAATTATGATAATGATGATGATGTCTTCTAGAGATGCTGCCTGACCTGCTGAGATACTCCAGCACATTGTATCTTTTTTTGTAAACCAGCATCTGCAGTTCTTTGTGTCCACTCTTCCTCTAATACTCCATCATTTCAACATCAACCTTGATTTTGGCCTCAGGCCTCAAGACAGGGAATTGAATCCCTTATCACCGATTTATACCTTGAGAGAAGCTCCTTCTACCTTTCCACAATAACTGTGGTTTATCTAAAAAACAAATCAAACAAAACAGATACACAATATTTCCTTCAGCATTTGTGATTCTATCAGTCACCCAGAAGGTCATTTCCTTAATCATCATGATTGTGTATTTAGCTGAATCATTCGTTCTTGAAAGAAATTAATGTGAAAGATTAATGTGAATGGGTTTAGAAAAAAAACAGTATGGGAATATATGGCACTGCAAAAATAAATTCATAATTTTGAAAATTATGTGAAGTAATGAAGCTTTTTAGTCTATGATTTGGAGAGATTTGGGCATGCTTTATACTTATCCACTGCATTAATTGCATGGAAGAATGCACAAAACATTCAGCACACCATATTGGAGTGCTTAAAAGAAATCATTAAAAGACAAACTCCATTTTCATTTCTTTTGAGCTTGCACATTCAGCACTTTAAACATGAAAGACTTATTCAGCCTTTGCTGCTTAAATTAATATGATGGTTGCTGCAAATTACTCTGCGTTCATTGCCTCACGTTTTAATGTCTGTATATATTTGCAGTTATAATGGGATTACAAGTGTGGACTGTCAGTAGTTTTATCATCTACTTAGTACCACTGGAAACTATGTTTTGTAGTAATAAAGCATTGAATGCGTTTTCATACAGTTACTTATGTCTTTTAGGTTTACAAGCTGACCTAAGATGAGGATATGTTTCCTTGTTCTTGCTCTTCCCAAACCGCTGTCCTTTTAATCTGTTGATCTGGATGTTCTGCACTTAACCTGGTGGAACTTTGTCAGGCGGTCTCTCTTGATATTCCCTTCCTCCCCACTTTTTGCCTTCTTCTATTTTCCTATCCCTTTTTTGTTGCCATGATCTGCTCATCACATGTCACCTATGTGATCTTCCTTACAGAAATAAGTAAGTTTTATTGGCCAAGTACTCACATACAATTTTAACAACATGACATACAATGACAGTTACAAATGACTCAGAAAACACTAAACATTAATAATAATAAAACATTAATGATTAAACATCATTGATCAAGCATGTGAACCAACAAAATACCAGATCAAAGGGAGGCTACAGATTTTTGGCTATTGAGTAGAGCAACAACTTGTGGATAAAAAATGTTTTTATGTCTGGCTGTGGCAGGTTTGACAATCCGGAGTCACCTTCCAGAGGGAAGTGATTCAAAGAGTTTGGGGCCAGGGTGAGAGGGGTCAGAGATGATCTTACCCGCTCACATCCTGGCCCTTGAGGTGTACAGTTCATCACTGGAGGGAAGGTTGCAGCCAATAACCTTCTCTGCTGATTGGACGATTCACTGCAGCCTCCAGGTGTCGTGCTTGGTGGCTGAGCCAAACCAGACAATGATGGAGAAGGTGAGAACAGACTCTACGATGGCCGTGTGCAGTACAGTACAATACAATACAGTACTAATCTGTTGTCCATTCTATTCTAATTGCTTCAATGTCCTCATTTATCATCAAAACATTGTGCAGCCACCTGTATTCCTCAGTTCACTGATATTCACTCCTTTGTACTATCTGCTCATGGTTCTTAAGTACCATCTGTGGGAATTCACTTTGGCTACCTTAAGTTTACATTCTACCCCTTGTGCATGTGAAGCCTCTCCTGTTGGACAAAGGATACCAAATCTTTGAAAGAAAAAAATCCTACCTGCTGTTATAAGACTCACGAACAGACCTCTCATCTGCATTCCTGATCCCCCAATCTACTTCATCGTGGCCCCTGTATTTATTTTATCCTCACTTTCTCTATAGCCGTAACATTATATCCTCCACTCTATTTATTTTCTCTTTTGCTCTCCCAGATGTACGGGATGAATTGCATGTAAAACAAAGTTGTTCACTCTCTCGTTACATGGTACAATAATAAACTTACACCAATAATAATACGAATTTGTGTCTCTGTTATCACAACTAGGCATCAAAATCAGGAATAGGACATCAGGTGAGAATGCGATTCAAGCTTCTTCCACTATTCAATCAAGCCATGCTTGCTTAACCTTGTCCTGTGACCTTAGCATCCTTAATGGCCTGTCCCACTTTCACGACCTAATTCACGACCTCTGCCGAGTTTGCCCTTGACTCATACTCGCAGCATGGTCGTCACAAGTTCGTAGGAGACCGTAGGAGGTCGTAGGTAGGTCGTAGCAGGCCGTGATGCTAGTTGTAGGTACTCGTGGCATCAAGACGGTTGGGGCGTTTTTTCTATCCTGATGAAAAATGTCCACGAGTAAAAAAGGTCGTGAATTAGGTCGTGAAAGTGGGACAGGCCCTTTAACGGCAACACATTTGATGAAAGTTCACCGATCCAAATCTTATAAAAACAAAAAGTGCTGAACATAATCAGCAAATAGGGAGAGAATGATAGTTAATTTTCCATTTTATTCCATTCATTCATTTTCTGTTGGTGTCTCCAGAGAAGGTGCTTGACCTATTGATGTTGAGAATTTCCAAAATTCTCTCTTTTTATTTCAGCAAAGCTTCAGTTTGGTTCAACCCTCTGGGATCTTTTAGAAGAAAAAGTTCCAAATTTAAACATCCTATGTGAAGAGTGATTTCTGACATCCTTGAGTTAACCTGCTTTTAATTAAAATTTCCCTTGTTTAATTTTCCCTCCAGAGGAACAAATTTATCTTCTCAACTCTTTTGATCACTTTGAATATCTCTCTTCAAGATAGTTAAATACAAATTTAATTAACATGATGTGACCTCGTAACGATTTTGATTCTGGTTTTCTGTCTGTTACATCTGAACTCCAACTCTCTAAGACATGTGATAGACTCAAAATGCTGGAGTAAATCAGCGGGACAGTAGGAATGGGTGACGTTTCGCTGGATCGCTGGATAGAAGGAATGGGTGACGTTTCGGGTCGAGACCCTTCAGACCCCTTCTCTAAGACTTGTGCTGCCCAGGTCATTCCTTCTGCTCCCAGCTCCCATCTAGCAGAAGGTACAGAACTTGAAAGTATGCACTGCCAGAGTTAGGAACATTTCATTATAAGGCTTCTGAAAGGTTCTTCCATCAGCTGGAGTACCATTGCATTCACCTCTACCCTATAAGGATTTTGGACATTATCTAAGGAACTAATGCGCTATGATGAACTACAATGCCGAGAACTATATTCTGCACTTCACTTTTTCCTTTGCTCAATCTATTGTTCTTCAGTTTGAACTGATTGTATTTATATTCCGTATATCTGAATAGCTTGCAAAAGAAAACTTTCTACCGCACCTCGGTACATGTGACAATGATAATCCAAAACCTAATCCTTCTTAGTGTTGGACAATAGCTGTTGTATGTTGCCACTGGGAGGAACCCTTTGCCATATCCAAACCTGTTTATGTTACAGTGATCTCACTTGTAATCTAAGTCCTGGTTCTTGGAACTGGGCCTTTATCATTATACCCTTTGGTAGTTCTCCAAGATTTTTCATCAAATGGGAAATATTTCTCCAAATCACTCAAAACATTGCAATAAAATATGTAATTTCTAATTGTATAGATTGTAAGGAAATGTAATGTAAATTAAACATTACATATTTTCTGCACTGTGCCATTTTTCTGGTCCATTCGTAAAATTTGTGAAACATAATGCACTTTATATGTAAAAAATAGCACATAATTGATTCATGCCTGACTAAGTTATATCTACATTACAGTATGAAGTGTTGCAATGGTTAAATTGTATAATATGTGAGGACAGGCACTCTCTGCCAGTTATTTCCAGAACACCTCTCTAAAACTGTCTAATTTGCGATATAATGTCCATCCTTTTGCATTCCCTAACCCCTTGAGCTTAAGGCCACACTCCACCAGTCATTTTGTTGAGTTACACGCCCCTGAGAAACAAGAACCAATAATACTTCACCAAACTCTGAAGAAAGTAATACTTTGGTTTAAGGAAACTAGATCAAATGAAATGGTGGCACGGTGGCGCAGCAATAAAGTTGCTGCCTTACAGTGCTTGTAGTGCTGGAGACCCGGGTTCGACCCCAACTACGGGTGCTGTCTGCACCGAGTTTCTCCCCGTGACCGCATGGGTTTGCTCCGAGATCTTCGGTTTCCTCCCACATTCCAAAGGCATACAGGTATTTAGGTCAATTGGGTTGGTGTATGTGTAAATGTGTCCCTAGTGTGTGTAGGATCGCTGGTCGGTAGAGGCTCGGTGGGCCGAAGGACCTGTGCTGTATCTCTAAACTAAACTATACTATAAACTGAATTGGGAATACATTTTTCATTTAATGTTAAATGGACCATAAGGACAAAATGCTGAGTATACATTTCCTAATCTGCTGCCGGAGCAAAGGAAAGAACATGAAATGAGCAGGTTTTGTAAGACATATGTTAGCTTGCAGAGACACCGCTGGCCTTCTCATATCACCTGCTCTTAATCCACTGCTGCATCTCATTGTCTCATGATTGGAGTTGAGTCAACGTTGCACTATTTTTCACATAGGAACTACATTGTATTTTTGTGGAAGAAATTAATTTAAAGGGAAATTAAAGGAAAATGAAATGTGGAGACTTTGCAGGTTTGCTTCAAGAAACTATCTTTGTCCTATCTTTGTTATGTTTACATTCAGCATTCCCAGACAAGAAGTAATGAGTCTAAAGCTTATTTTGCCCATTCTCATGATCCTCTTCTGCACTTAGTCAATGAGAAATCCCAATTGCCACATCCGCACACCCTTTTGTTACCTTGTTCAATTCCAAGCAAAATTAAGTAAGAAAGGATATCAATTTTTTTTTCCACAGTTCCATCCTTGTCCATCTTTATGATCAACACATATTATAGTAAGAAAGGATTTTAATATTTTTTCTCATTGATCAGTTGCAAAAATGGAGTCATACGTGTCCGATTATAATTTGGTTGGAACCCGTCCATGAGCTCACAAAGGGATACCTCCACCAGCATGCGTAGGGATATGGGCACAAACCCAACATCCTAATCATCTCACTCAGATAAGGAAGCTTGTTTTCCTCTGTAGGAAGTTACAGTAGACCACCATGCCCACTTCCGCTAGTAGCATAGACTTGTGGCAGTAAATGGGGCGTTTATGATTGGCTCGGAGAGAGGATGGTGGCGCGGCCTGCCTAAAAGTTGAGATAGAATAACGTCAAGATGCCCTTGTATTACGTTTGATGTATCAAATAACCAGAAAATGACGAATCATTGAGTCTCAGAAATATATTGCCATTACATTTCTATATTTAATTTTTTTTAAATAGAAACTTTGTGGGAATGAGTTTTGCCTGAGGCATAATGGTTCTGACCCAGCTCTCAGAGTAACCACTGGGGATGTTGGTAAGTTCACAAGAATGTAAGTAGAATCAGTGCCTTGGATATGACCAGTCTACGTTCTTCAACTGTGAAAGATGCCCAGTTGCCTTTGATAGTTTACATCCAAACAAACCAAACACTTCAAAAAATTCCAACTTCATTCTTCTGTTTAGATTTATTTTGATTGTAAATAGGTGTATTCTCTGAACTGCATAACAAAAAGTAATTTAGAAATATAACCTGCCTTGAATCATAGAATGAGTAGTGACTGGAATGTGTTCAGTTCACCATCAGTTCACTCAGCCTAATAATTATATTTCAAGACCAATAACAGTATATTAATGGTTTTAGTCTGATAATAAAAAAATATATATGGCAGGATTATAAAATATGTCTTGCTAATTTGTTTACAACAAGAAAAAAACATGCAATCAAGGGTATTGGAAACACATTACCTATTCGTAACAATTTCTAGTGCAGAGGTTCAAAAGGTAAGATGCAGGGAATATACCACAGCAGATGAATTGATCCCAATGAAGACAATTTACCATTTGCAGAATGGAAAATTGTTAGCAGAGCATTATTCAATCAATAAATAATCAAAAAATGGAAAGACAGATCCCATCACCTTGTTTTAAATGAAGATATGGTATGATGAGCCAGACTGCTATGAAGTTGACCTGCTGAGGTAGGTTGAGAATATGCAACAGCCTCTGATTTCAGAGTGATCAATAAAGAATGGAAGTCTTTCCGTTAAAATTAAAAGAAATGCAAGATCAAAGGCAGCAGAGGTATATTGTGAAGTCACATTGTTTAACAAATGAGATGCAAAGACCCTTATTACAGAGATAATGGAGGACAAAGTGTAATCTGCAAACATTGCCAAGATACTGTTTGTGACCCATTTAATTCACTCAATAACATGAGTTAAATCAAAAATGAATGCACATATAATCTTTGTGAATAGCTCACAAAAAACTGAGTACATTCCTTGAAAAGTGATAAATTATTTATGAATTAAGGTGACACCATTTTTATATGTTAAAAACACCTATAATTTATAATTTGAAAAAAATCTGTGCCAGCAACGTTTGTAAAATGATGGGTTCTGTGATACCACTTGCAGCTCACGTGCTGCACTGCCATTATCAGTAGGGTGGCTAATTCTGTCAGGTGAGGCAAGATCCCAGAGGACTGGAGAGTAGCCGGTGTAGTTTGTTTGATTAAGAAGGGAAGTGGAAAGAATTCAGGGAATTGTAGGCTCGTGAGCATGTCAGTGGTAGGGAGCCTATTAGAGAGGATTCTTTAGGATCTGATTAACTTCCATTAGGGACATTCGGAATGGCTTTGTATGTAATAGGTCATGTTTTACTAACTTGATCAAGTTTTTGAGGAGGTGACAAAGGTGATCAATGGGGGTGCAGTGGTGGATGTTTTCTAAATGAAATTGGTAAGACATTTGATTAAGTTCCCCATGGAAGGCTGATACAGAAGATTAATATGCGCAGGATTTACACTTAACAATATTAATGTACAGGGGGATCTTGGGGTCGACGTCCACAGCTCTCTGAATGTGGCAACTCAAGTAGATAGTGTGGTTAAGGAGGTACAGTATATGGTATGCTTGCCTTCATTGGTCTGGGCATTGAGTATAAGTCAGAAAGTCATGACGCAGCTTGATAAAACTTTGGTTAGGCTGCATTTGGAGTTTTATGTGCAGTTCTGCTTGTCACTCAATAACAAGATTGAAGGGAGACCAGAAAGAAGTTTATAAAATTATGCAAGGCATGGATGAGGGAGTCTATCAGAAACTTTTTTTTTGCAGGGCGGAAATGTCAAAGACTAGAGGGGAAAGCTTCAAGGTGAAAGAGACAAAGTTGTTTACACGGAGGGTAGTGAGTGCCTACAATGTTCTCCAAGAGCGATGGTGGAGGCAGATACAATAGTCACATTTAAATTGGCACAGGGATATGTAGGGAATGGAGGGATATGAATCCTTTGCAGGCAGATAAGGTTAGTTTATCTGAGCATCAGGATCACACAGACATTGTGAGCTGAAGGACCTGCTCTTTTATACTACGTTTCTCAGTTTTCCGATTGCTCTAAAGGCACTGGACTGGGAGAGGGAGGGGGAGGTGAGAGGGGGAGGGGAGTGGGGGAGGGGAAGGGGGAGAGGGGGAGGGGGAGGGGAGATGGGGGGAGAGGTTGAGGGGAGGGGGAGAGAGGGAAAGGGACAGAGAGAGGGGGGAGAGAGAGAAAGAGAAAGACAAAGAGAATTGAGATTTGTTAGTTTAACCTTGACTTTTTCTCATTGACCTTCTGATTTTTGACTTCCCATAAAGCTACTAACATCACAATATTATCATAAAACAGAGCCCCCCCCCCCCCCCCCCCCCCCCCCAGTCTGAACCAGCCTCAGAACACTTAGAAATGTTAATAATCAAAATGTTACCGATTCAGGAGTTCTTATAATAAAATCAGTTGAGTACAACAGTATTTCATGCCAAATTGTAGTATACATAGATTGAACCAAGAGCTAGATAATTTAAAAAATATATTTTATCCATCTCTCATTGGCCAATTCATTTCTCCTACCTGGTGAAGTAACTGCTGTTTTCATTGGTATTCAGTTGGAACCACCTGAAGGGCGGCACGGTGGCGCGGCGGTGGAGTTGCTGTCTGACAGCAAATGCAGCGCCAGAGACCCGGGTTCGATCCCGACTATGGGTGCTGTCTGTACGGAGTTTGTACATTATCCCCGTAATCTGTGTGGGGTTTCCCCGAGATCTTCGGTTTCCTCCCACACTCCAAAGATGTGCAGGTATGTAGGAGAATTGGCTTGGTAAATGCAAAAATTGTCTCTGGTGCATGTAGGATAGTGTTAATGTGCAGGGATCGTTAGTCGACGCGGACTCAGTGGGCCAAGGGGCCTGTTTCCGCGCAGCATCTCCAAACTAAACCAAACTAAACCTGAAATGTTATTTATAATCGACTTAGTAATATCTTAAAAATTGACACAGATGCTTGTTGGGAAGAGGTGTAATAATTAGACAGTGTTTGCTCACGCCCTAAAGAAAATGGAGAGGGAGGGGAATGGTAACCTAGTCAGTCATGAGAAGAACAGATTTTGTTAAATTGTGAATGGATAGGTCATAAAGAGTCTGTTTACTTTATGTGCAATATGGAGAAGTAGAGCTAAGGAGAATGATATCCGAGTGTTCGCTGTCACAATAAGTGCCTATATACTATAGTTGTATCCCTCAACATCAAGTAAAAGTGTTTCACCACAGAAAAAGTTCAGGCCCTTTGTCATTTACTGAATATTTCCTATCTGGGGTTCTGCACAGCCAGTGATAATGGGATGGGAAAATGTGAACTTAGTAGCAGCAAAATAAACAACAGCAATTTGCATTTGGATAGCGAGTTTACCAATGACTTTAATGTGTCTTCATAGTGCAGAGGAGTAAAGTGGATTAGGAAGAGAGTTCCAGTACTTAGGATCTGACCTCACGAAGCATGCCTGGCAATAGCATGGGAAATTGGGAGGAAATATGGACGGTGGAAGGATAGATAGAGAGGTCAGAGGAATTGCAGAGAAAAGAGTACGTGACTACAGAAACAATATTTTCCATGATGTGAATGTGCAAATTTGATGACATCTGAGGCCAAGATCAAACCCAGGTCTCTGGTGCTCTGAGAGAGCATTGCCGATTGCTGTGCCAAATTGTTGCCTTCTAGGACAGATGAAAATTGTTCAACCTGTGTCACCTGGACCCCAGATCAAGGTTACCTCGTGCTCAAGCTTCAAACTGCAGGCAATGGTTACACATGCACACATTCAGCAGCTGAGCCCTAAGTTATCATTGGCTTGTCTATTGAGATGTACAGGAAATGGGTATTTTACATGCAACATCCAAACAATAAACTGGAGTAACTCAGCAGGTCGGACAGCATCTCTGGAGAAAACCATCACCTATTCCTTTTCTCCAGAGATGCTGTCTGACCCGCTGAGTTACTCTAGCTTTTTGTGTTTATCTTCGGTTTAAACCAGCATCTGCAGTTCTTTCCTACACATCCATAAATTAAAGGTCCTCCACTAAACTGCCCCAGTAAATAAAACCACTCTCAAACAATAGCGACCTCAACAAGATCTTATAAAATGTGGAATTACTACAGTTCAGAGCCACCCCTAGGTGAAGGCAGACATCAGTGATGAAATTCAGCATCACCTTCGATACATCAGCACAGCCTTCAGCCGTCTGAGGAAGAGAATGAAGATCAAGCACGTAAATCTTGATCTTCACTCCCATGGTTTGTCAGGCATTAATGATCGCAGCTCTCCTTTATGTTCCTGAGACATTGATGACCATAGCAGGCAGCTCAAAGCACTGAAGAGATAATACCAAAGCTGTATAGCGTCATACAGTGATACAGTGTGGAAATAGGCCCTTCAGTGCAACTTGTCCACACCGTCAACAATGTCCCAGCTGCATTTGATTGGTTGTGTCTGTTAGTTAATTAAAATGAGAAACTAATTGTTTCAGTATTCCCAGTCCACTTCTGGTAAATCCACAGCAGATCCAAAAACTACATCTTCACCTCACTATCAAGTACAGAAATCTGGCTGATGGAGATACAGATTGATTGCCTAATAATCAGCTTATTAGAAAACTCATGGATACACCTCTCATCAGCGGTAAGATGCTGTCGTTGGATGACTTTGTTTGTGATAACCATCATTATCGATGTTTTCTCTTATGGTTTTCACAGATTATGATCATTCAACAAATGATCTCACAGAGCCGTGAAATCTGGAAAGTTCATTCAAATTTATCTTCCTGTTCTAACACTAGTGTTTTGACCACAAGTGAAGCAGGCAGACAGAAAAATGAAGAGCAAAACACTTCTCTGACACCCTGCCCTGTTCCTGGTTTTGCTTTTCATTCCTTCAGCGTTACTTGCGATGAAGTTAGTCATATTTCTGCCTCAGAATGCACAGGCACTGAATTTGTCCTATTTCGAAGTCATAAGCAGAAAATACCTCGTCAAGATTCCAGTGCATTGCTGTACTTTTGGAGATGTGTCTTTAGATAAAGATCTTCTCATCTTCTCAAACAGACATAAATAATATCTCCTGGCTCTATTTAAAAACAAATTGGATGTAATTCCTGGTGTCCTGGTCGCTATTGATTTATCCCTCAGCTGACTATATTAAAATGAATTTGATTATAATGTGTATTGCAACATTCTACAATTGAAAGGAGAGTTTATTCCCAGTCTAATTTTGATAACAGTCATTTTGTGCCGCTCTATAATCTATAATCTTGACTGGGCACTTTCCATTGGGAACTGTGCTTGTGTGTTTGAAAGGACTTCTCTTTAAGTAATGCCATTCTTGGATAATGTTTCTTTTGGAGAAAACATGATGAGGAGCAACCATCAGTGTTCAATCCCAAACTACCATACTTTCACTTCAGAATCCTGCATTGGGATCCACCTCATTATTATCTTTCCGTCCGCCTATCTCCTTCTTGTGGTTCAAATCATCCACTCCATCCACCCAAGTTATTTCAACCTCCTGGGCTTGATCCACTTACTGATCACTCCTGGCCTCTACTTCCATCCACTGCTATTGCTTGCTGATCTCTGAATTGTCATAGCTGTAGGCTGAAACGCCCTTCTCAAACCACTATACTCTGCTAGCCAGCAGCAGATTGTTGCCTGGAAACTGATATACATTGTTAAAAAGGGGTTGTGCATGGTATATGAGCATTGCTTTAATAACTGATTTTACTTTGGAGTCACGTGAGTGACTACGTGAAGAACCCCGCTTATGACGCATGCGTGACATATCGCTACACGCATTGCAACGAGTCACAGCAGGGGGAACAACGTTCCCCTAGTGGAGAATTTGAAAGTCGGGAGCAGCAGGTAAGAGACTCTGCGTTCCTTCCACTTACCTTTTAGGTGGAGACATGGACCGGATCCATGAAGGCTGCGGAAAACTGGCGGGGGAGAACCGCGAGTGTGGGCAGCCGGCAGCAGCAGCAGCGGCACGCGAAACTTCCGGAGAGGAAACAGCTGTGCCCGACTTCGCTCCCGCACCGGCAAAATTAACTTCTCGGCCGGGTGGGAAGCGAAGCAAAAGACGTCCCATATGCCAGTCTCAAGTGAGTCTGGCTTGGAGCAGTCGCTAGCGGCCAGTGCCGAGATACCGGGGGGAACAGCGGTGGACCTACATGGAGCAGCCGGAAGCAGCCAGGAAACGTTCGCATAAGGGCCGGTGCAGCCGGCTGCGTGATGAGGACAGTCCGCAAACCAGTGCCCGTGAGTACCGGGGACGGGAAGAGCGGGCATATGGGAGAGAGCAGCAGACTGCGGACCGGCTGCAGGAATGGGTGCAGCCGAGAACGTCTAGTGCCAGTGAGCACAAAGACCGTTTGGTGCAGTTGCTGGAGGAGCTACTCCATGGTGGCAGTCCCAGAAATATGGAGGCTAGCCACAGTGGGCAAGAGGTAAGTCCCACAGCGGTACCCCGTGTGGGGCCGCAAGATATCTC
Source organism: Amblyraja radiata (assembly GCF_010909765.2). NCBI lineage: Eukaryota > Metazoa > Chordata > Chondrichthyes > Rajiformes > Rajidae > Amblyraja > Amblyraja radiata. Next base: position 84,046,295 of record NC_045958.1, read on the forward strand.
TTACTCCTCGGAGGAGAGTGGGCAGGACCAAATTTGGTCAGACCCTGACCAAGGCACAGGTTTACATAACCCTGAAGGAGGGGAGAAAGGAAAACTGCTTGATATGGTGGCCGAGTTTTTTTTCAACCAAATCAAACTGGGGCAGATTTGGATTCTAGGGTGGCAGCCAGTATAAATTATATGTCTGACCATCAGTTACAAACACAAACCTTTACAGAGACTCTGGCTAGACATCTGCCCCCAGGGAATTGTAATTCTCTACAAGTACCCAGCGTGAACCAATGTGTATGGAAGCATATGGGGAAGGCCACCCGAACACACGACTTGAAAATCCAGAAAGCCTTAAAAGGGCTTACAGCGGGGATCACAGCCTTTGCCCGCACCCTGGAGAAAACAGAATTAACAAAGGATCACCAGGACGCTTTAGGTTTGTTCTGTAATGTCCAATTTGAGCTGAATAGCATGAGGAAGAGTGCTATTCAGCCAGCATTAGACCCGAAGTTTGCGGTGATTTGCAAACAGAGAGCCCTCAAACCTCCAACCCTATTGTATGGAAAAGATTTATTTAAACAGGTTAAAGAGCTTGATGAGGAATCAAAGACATTGGGGCTCATTAAGACTAGTGCAAAGTCTTACTGTGGGCAAAGATACCAACCATATGGACCACCTAGAAGAGGGGCGTTTAGCGGTGGCAGTGCTAAACCCAGATACAACCCGCAGCAGCCTTTTTTAGCGAATGGCCAGGGACGACCACCCTGGAAGATGCGGGAGCCTCAACCTCCAACACAACCTCTAAAAACAGAGCCCCCCTTTACAAAGAAACCAAGGAAATAATTCAAAAACCACCAGTAACCATGGAGGTAGGTGGGTCTGGTTCTCTTATAATAAAGGGGAGCACGAGAGTTGGAGGGAGGCTGCAATATTATGCGAAAGAATGGAATAAGATCACAAGAGACTCATATATTCTAAAGTATTCAGGGTTATCTGATAGAATTTATTCATTAAAATAACCTTCCAGTGCAACATACACCAGAAGGCACTTCGTACTCACGGAAGCCGAACAATCTATAGCTCACATCGAGCTGCAAAGATTGCATACAATAGGCGTAGTTGAGCCTACAATACATGAGCCATTAGAATTTGTACCTAACATATTTATTAAAAATAAAAAAGATGGGGGTTGCCGGATAATCATTGATCTGTCAACCCTAAACACATTTGTTCAATATGTTCATTTAAGATGGATACCTTTATCACTGCTAAGAATTAGTGTCAACAGGGTGCTATATGGCAAGCATTCACTTAAAAGATGCTTACTATACAGTACCCATTAGAGGTAAACACAGACGGTATTTGAAATTTAACTGGATGGGGTCAACATAACCATAGGATATGGCATATCTAAACGACATGTTCATTATTGGCAAAACTTACGGATTGGTTGGGGAGCCACTAATTCCGTTTCTAGCTGTGGAGGGAGATGGAAGACACAGGAGGCAGTTTTACTTAACACACGTGGTATAAATTACCTAGAGATGTTAGGGGCTTTTTATGGCCTTAAGTCATATTGCTCAGGCATTGAGCACCAGCATGTTCGGTTACAAATTGATAATACCACTGTGGTGGCATATATAAATTATATGGGTGGAAATATATCGACATCTTGTGATGAATTGGCAAATTCAATTTGGCTATGGTGTATCCAAAGATATATTTGGATATCGGCTACATACCTACCAGGGAAACTAAATTCAGTGGCAGACACCAGGTCACGTAAATTTAAGGAAAACACGGAATGGATGTTGAATAAAAAGGTATTTGCTGAAATTACAGCAAAATATGGTACACCAGATATTGATCTTTTTGCGTCCAGGTTGAATCACCAACTACCAAGGTATGTGTCATGGGAACCAGACCATGGGGCAGAAGCAACAGATGCATTCTCTCTGCATTGGGGGAAATGGGTTTTTATGCATTTCCTCCTTTTCTGCCTCATCAATCGGGTACTAAGGAAAATTCATTAAGATTCGGCATCTGGGATTCTCATAGTACCCGATTGGCCTACTCAACCATGGTTCTCGGTTATACAGGGAATGGTATTAGAACCATGTACCATTATGAGGCATAGCCCTAATTTACTAATTCATCCAGTAACAGGGTAGTCACCCATGCCATAATAGTATGAATTTGTTGATTTGTAGAGTCTGAAAGACCCACTACTTGGCATGGGACTGTCAGACAGAACTATGAATATGATCATATCAGCTCAAAGACTGTCTACAAAAAAGCAGTACTTAGGACACATCAAAAAATGGGGGAAGTACTGCTTTGATAACAACCTTGATCAAAGAGCCAAGGACATTCCGGCTCTATTGGAATTTTTGACAAGCCTGCATTGTGATGAAGGATTAGGCTACAGTACCATCAATAGTGCCAGAAGTGCTCTTTCCAATTATTTATCGCTAGGAACGGAGCGGCACTCAGTGGGAACGCACCCCTGGTAACTAAACTCATGAGGGGAATATTTAATGCGAAACCGCCTAAAACCAGGTACTCCCGAATCTGGGATGTGGGTGTCGTTTTGACCATGCTGAGAAGCTGGTCGCCTACTACAGCATTATCACTTGAAAAACTCACTATGAAGATGGTTATGCTGATGGTGTTGGTTACTGCACAACGAGTCCAGTCATTACACAAACTGAGGCTGGACTGCTTGATGATCTGCCCTGAAAAACTGGTGTTTGTCATTAATGATCTCATAAAACAAAATAGACCGGGGTCATCGGGGCAAGTAATAGAATTTATGGCGTACCCGAATGACGAACGCCTGTGTATAGTCACACATATCCTACTATACATGGAATACACAAAAATTATTCGAGGGCAGGAAATGGCTCTGCTGATTTCATACAAGAAACCACACAAAAGGGTGACGACCCAGACTATCTCAAGGTGGCTGAAAAATGTCTTAAAGATGGCGGGGATAGACACTAATGTTTTTAAATCTCACTCCACCAGGGCTGCAGCAACATCCGCAGCAAAAAAAAATCTGGAGGTGCCAACAGACCAAATCCTCAGGATGGCAGGATGGTCATCTGAGAAGACATTTCAGAGGTTTTATAACAAACCAGTTTTGGATCTATCATCGTTTTCAGAAAGACTCTTACGTTCAATAATGTAATTTGCCCAAAAAACCAATGGGCTATGATTTCAATTTAATAAATTTATTTTTCGTAACATCATACAGTTTTGTATGGAGGTGTTTTAAAAATTGTTAACAATACTTCTCCCAATAATCAAGGCAGACGTGAAGCATGGACTCGTTCCACGGCATGAGGTCACAGAGCTTTAAAATCTGCACATAGTCACTCACATGACTCCGAAGTAAAATAGTAAGATTAAACGAGAACTTACCAGTTTGAAGTTTGATCTGTATTTTATGAGGAGGAACGTTGAGGGAATACGTGCCCTCCGCTCCCACCCTCCTATGATCATATCATAAACTGGTATCTCTTTCATAATCTTACTATGTTAGGTCATTATAGGATATCTGTGACCTCACACCGCTGCTTTGAAGAATGACACGCATGCGTCGTAAGCGGGGTTCTTCACGTATTCCCTCAACGTTCCTCCTCATAAAATACAGATCAAACTTCAAACTGGTAAGTTCTTGTTTAATCTTACTATTCTATCACATGTGTGCAGAGTCTTAACAGAGCAGCAATTGCGTGTTCGCTGTTGTATGGCCAAAGTAAAATACAGTGCTCAGTAGTTCAAATCTGGAGGGGTGAGGTGGTCGAAGGTGGTTTTACGGGCGAGAGGGCTAGTGATTCATTTACCTTCCTTCAGATTACAGTCTGCTTATCTGAACAAGTTCTGTCTCTGAGCTACATACATTAAGTGAGATTAAGAGATGGCTGAAAGTGGAAGGAGAGATAGGGGACAGAGAGAATTGACAGAGACAATGTCTGGAATTCTCTGCCTCAGAGGGCGGTGGAGGCAGGTTCTCTGGATGCTTTCAAGAAAGAGCTAGATAGGGCTCTGAAAAATCAGGGGATATGGGGAGAAGGCAGGAACGGGGTACTGACTTGGGATGATCAGCCATGATCACATTGAATGGCGGTGCTGGCTCGAAGGGCCAAATGGCCTACTCCTGCACCTATTGTCTATTGTCTATAATTCCAGAGCTTAGGAGCTTTGTCAGTTGCAGTCAATGATGAAATGATTAAATTTAGCGAATCTCCGGAGGTGCAAAACTGCAGAAAGCAATGTCACTGGTGCATAGGTAGGAAATGAAGTCAGACAAATCAACAGCAACAGAGGAGCAATAAGGTCACACACTTACCGGGACAAACCCCAGGCGTTTAAATTCTGCATCATACTGCATTTCTGGTCTTTGTTTCCCGAAACTGTGAAAGCAATGCAAAAGTAATTGTGTAATTGCCCCAGAGAGGTGCAGAGATTATTTACTGGAATGAAATCAGTAGAACATAGTGGAAAGGGAATTGCCCTTAGAGCAGTGAAAGTTAAGGAGAGACGTAAAGAATTATTCAAAATCATGAGCAGTTTTATAGAAGCTCTGATTAAATATGCAATAACCAAACAAAATTACACATATTAAATGTGTAGAATGAATCTGCGGATGTTGGTACATACCAAAGATAGATTCAAAGGGCTGGAGTAATACAGCATAATTTAAGGGTCCCGCCCCGAAACATCACCCATCCTTTTTCTCTAGAGATGCTGCCTGACCCGCTGAGTTACTCCTATACTTTATTTCTATCTTCTTTTTACATAAATCAAATATTGCAAATTTTATTAGTATTAATGAAATGGTTGATCACAGGAAGCACTTATTTAACAAACAGCAGAAGTTCAAATCGCAATATGATGGCCAAACTATAGAAATTAATTTAATTATAAAGGTGAGAACAACAGAAAATGTTTAAGTGTGGAAACAAAAAACAGTTGACTTTGGTTAATAGACAAAAGGACAAACTGCTTGAGAAACTCTGCAGGTCAGTCAGCATCTCTGGAAAACAAGGATAGGGAACGTTTCGGGTCCAACCCTTCTTCAGACGTTGTTGTAGGGGGGTGGAGCGGAGAAAAAAGTTGGAAAAGGGGAGAGGCAGGACAAAGCGTGCTGATTGTGCCGGCAGAGTGAGAAAATTAGGGGAGAAATAGATGACAGTCCAGGTGGGGACAGGGGAGGGAGGGGGGTGGGAGAGAGATGGTGTGTGGGGGACAAAGAGGAGTGTTTGGGAGGTGGAAGAGTTAGTTAGAGGTTATCTATAATTGGAGAATTCAATGTTCATACTGTTTGGCTATATACTATCCAAATGGAATATGATATGCAGCACTTCCAATTTGTGTGTGACCCCCACCCTAGCAATGGTGGAGTCCCTGCACAGAAAGGTCAGTGTGGCAATGGTAAGAAGAGTTAAAATGGCTAACAACTGAGAGATCCATTAAGCCTGGGCAGAACCAGCACGTGTTCAGCAAAACAGTGCCCGAGTCTCAGATTAGACTCGCAGATGCACAGAAGGCCACATCGGGAACACCGGATGCAGTAGATGAGCTTAGAAGAGGTGCACATGAACCTCTCTCAGGCCTGGAAGGATTACTGGGGTCCCTGGATGGAGGTTAGGAAGTATAGAGATAGGTGTTACATATCCTGCGGTTGCAGAGGAAAGTATCTGGGAAGGTAATGGTTCGCGTGGGGAAAAAATGAGTAAACCAAGAAGTTGCGATCTCCTGCGGAAGGTTGAAAGGGGTGGAGATGGGAAGATGTGACTAATGGTAGGAACACTTTTGAGGTCTGCTTAAGGTTTGGTTCTCCTAGTTTCATTTTTTAAGTGTCTATTAAGAGAACAGCTGTGGTATTCAGTGTAGTGATATGGTCCTACTGTCAGATGTGGGCAAGCAGGGAGCAATCAATTGTCTCTGACAATTATGTCTGCAGGGGATGTGTCCAGCTGTAGCTCATCTCAAACAACATGGATCGGATGGAGAAGCAGCTGGACAACCTTAGGAGCATAAAGAAGCAGGGAGGGTTTTAGACAGTAGCTTCAGTGAGGTGGCACATCAAAGGTTCCACCAGATAGATGGGTGACCACCATGAGATGTGAGCAAGGAGTGCAGGAATCTCCTCAGTCTTCATATCGAGGCCACAGCACAAGATAAGAGATTGTTCAGCCGGAGCTGAACACATTTCTTGGCAACTTCATTGTAGGCACCGAGATCGACAGCTGTGCATTGGTTTTATATCGTTGGAGTTCACTCTGCCAACACCAGTTCTCAATCGATTGAGGCATTTCCATCTGGTCCAACTTGCGTCTGCACCAGGAGGGAGCTGCTCACTTGCCGTTAGTCCCATGGTAGCTGAAGGAGGTGTAGTGGATATTCTATCACCCCATATGGAGACTCGTGCTTCACTTGTTGTAATGCCAGCCTCAAGAGTAGTCACACAGCCAAGAAAACTCTTCCTCAGATTTAGGCGGCTCAGAAATTGTGTCTGACCAAACATTGGATGTTGTTCATCTGTTATCTGCCATTGGCGCTCCTTCATGCGGGCTCCTGCTCTTCTGATGTCTGCGGGGGGGGGGGTGGGGGGTGGGGGGCTATGCTTGTCAGGAGGTAGAGGCTGTCAGTGCTTATTGACTTGAGATAACCTGTGACAAGTCTGCAGGAAGCATTGAGGGCTGGGTCCAGCTTCTTGGCATGGGTGGATCTTTCCCATACAGGGCATGCATACTCAGTAGTGGAATAGCAGAGGGCTAACGCAATGGAAAGTAGGAACTGTGGGCTAGCACCCCATCTTGTGTTGGTGAGCTTAGTAACTACATTATTGCGTGCGCTCACTTTTGAATTTGTCTTCTCAATATTGGTCTTGAAGGTAAAACATCGGTCAAGGGTTACACCAAGGTAAACCTGATGCTCACAGTCAGTGCTCCAATGTCACAATCACAATAATACTTTATTCTACAATACTTATTCTACAATTATAGGAGGCATACATAGGGTATTGTTAAAAAAAAAATTAGCAGGTAGACATGTTAAATACTCAACGGCATAGCTTTGATGTGAGAGGGGGAAAGTTTAAAGGATATGAGGGGGCAATTTTCTTTCTACACAGAGTGGTTGGTGTCCAGAATGCACTGACAGGGATAGTGATGGAACCATTGCAATGTGGTGGTTTAGAAACATTCGGATGGGCACATGAATATGCGGGAATGGAGGCATATGGTTCATGTTCAGGCAGAAAGGAGTAGTTCAACTACATCATGTTTGGCACAAGTACCGTGGGCCAAAGGGCGTGTTCCTGTGCTATGCTGGTCTATGTTCCATGTACTAACAATATCTGGAATAAATATAAATGTCAATAATGGTAACAAAAGAATGGTCATAGAATCCCATCTAGTTCATCGGTATCCACTTGGGTAGGAAACTCTCTCCCCGTATTGGGTCTGCTTCATAAGCGACACCAAACCCATCAATAAATGATGACCTCCAGCAACCCATGAATGACTAAACAATTAGAAAATATAAATAAAAAAACATTTCATTTGGTAATTTTTTTGTGACTAGATGCCAGTGAACTAAAACATCAGGCAAACACGTTTGAAGGGATCTAAGATTTATTTTTTGCACATATCCTTGTTTAAGATAGGGTTCATTAATTAAAGAATGGTCTTCTTCTTTTCATGTCCATCTTGTTACAAATGTTGACCTTGCTGTCATCGTCCGACCTGAAAAGGACGCAAGCTTCTGGCGACAATCAGTGGAAGCCATCACTTGTCGCAATAGATGATGGTGGTAGCAGAATTAGCTCATGATACTTCCAGTTTCCAGCCCCGCGATGTGGATGCTTCTGCTATGGGGCCATTAAAGAATGGTAGAACTGAGTTAGATCGGACCTGTCAATGAAGAATTGAATAATTGGACGTACATTAAAATGTGTAAAGATGTGGGATTAAAAAAATAGCGGTTTGGAAATTACTTGAGAAAGTCTTTAAAGACCCAGCAGACATTTCAAGCTGAATAGTGTTTCTGTATTATAAGACTGTGAAAGATGAAAAAAAAACTTTCTTTGAAACTGAGCAGTTTTATTTCTTTAAGAATTGGCTCCAAGTGGTAAAAATTGAGCGATTATCAATAATTTTCAGTAAAAGAACAAATCAAAATCTGCAGCATTATTCACATTCTGATTATATTCCACTATCTGGGCATATCATTATCATGGAATACTTTGCAATTGCGTGGAAGAGAGTAGCTTGAGCAATTTTCATGTTTTATATCATCCACTCCATACAATTGGTTTCCCATCAACTACCCTTCATATTGATATCCTCCACCATTTGCACACAGTAGTTGCAGTATGCACCATGTACAAAACACCCAGCGGTAATTTATTTGCACTGTTATGAGAGAACCTACCAAACCTGTGACCTCTAACACCAAGGATTACAAGGGTAGTAGGTGCATGCGAACACCACCACCTACTGGTTCCCTGGATGCACACCATCCAGATTTTGAAATATATTGCTGTTCCTTCATTGTCACTAGTTGTAATTTTCAGTAATCCCTTATTAACACAAATATATCTAGGTGATCCATTACCAGAAGGATAGCAGTAGTTCGACCTTATTTTCTTATTTTTTTAAGTATTTAGAGATACAACATGAAAACAGATCCTTTGGCTCACCGAGTCCCTAATGACCATTGAGCATCCATTTACACTAGTTTTATGTGATCCCACTTCGCATCAACTGCCGAGACACAAATGGTAATTTACAGAGGTCAATTAACCTCCAAGTCTGCACATCTTTGGGAAATGTGAGAATACCGGAGTACCTGGAAGAAATCTACGTGTTCACTAGGAGAATGGGTAAACTCCACACTGACATCATCCGAGGTCAGGATTGAAGCTGGGTAATTAGAGCTGGATAATAAAGCCTGGCCTTGCCAGCAAAGCCAATATATTTAATCAAATAGTGAACAAAAAAATGTTTGATCCAAACTGATTTGGTTATAAAACAAGATGCTGTGATTTACATGTTAATTAATTAAGTTCTTGTACTAAACCACTTAGCAGCTATTTAGAATTAATTGGTACTTAGAAGGAAACCATCACCATGCAAGACCAAGCCAGAAGTAATATTATTGTTTTCTAAATTCTAGTATATATATTTATTTGAAATTGCACTGATCTCATACAGCAGCTTCAGGAACATCTAAATGTGGAGATTAGCATGACAGGAAGCTCGTTCTTTTGCTCTCCTACAGCGGACTGTGTCTCATCCACTTGAATCTTTGATTTAATCCCATGCAGTTAGATTTCTGTCTGATAGCTCATTTTCCCTAGGATGGGTTTGACTGTCTGCAACCAATGCTCTGTGCATAGCTGAATTTAGAGCTTGCAGTCAACATGAAACAATAGTATTGCTCTGACGGCATAGCAATTGAGAGTGGAGAACTGAAAGAGGATCCAGGAATTGTCCATCATCAATACTGCTGCATTCGAGAAAGAAGATGGTGTGAAATGTGCCTTGGACTGTACTTAACTTTTAAGTATTTGAAAGACTCCATTTTGCAAAGCAATTTAAATGTTTGTCCTAATTGTGCTCATCCTTCATAGCTTTTGTGAAGACTGTAAGCAACCCTGAAAAGTTGACAAGGTCATTTTAGTAAAAGAGTAAAGGCATCGTCGGGCATGGTAAGTCTGCATTTGGAACATTGTATATAGATCTGACCTTTTCACTTAAGGAAGGATATTTTTGAGATATAAGTGGTAGAAGATTCATCAGAAAGATTCCAGAAGTCAAGGATGTGCCCTGTTAGAATCATTAACAAATCTGGATCTATAGTCTCTCCAATTTAGAAGAATGTAAGATTTGATAGCTTTGACGTAAAGGTGGTAAGATCCCGGGATGAGATGTACAGAAGTAGGTATCACAGTCCCATGGTAAGGATTTGTCCATTCAGCACAGACATGAGGAGAACATTTTTCAACGCAAATCTTTGGAATTCTCATTTGAATAGGACCAGGCTCTCAGTCGCTTGGGCATTTATAGATTACAATGGCGCAATTAGGGGGCGCTGACCTGTGCGCGGATGCCCAGCCAGCAGCTGTCCGTCTTTTCATCTTTTTTTTAATTTTTAGTTAGTTAAAGTGTTTTTGTTTCTGGAGTTCTAGACTTTTCTATGTGGGGGGTGGGGGGGGGGGGGGGGGGGGTGGGGGGGGGAGGGGGAAACTACCTTTCAGGGTCCCTACCTGCTCGGAGAGGCAGCTTTTCTCCGGGCTGCAGTTTCGACCCGTCCTCGCGGCCTACCAGCGGGCCTGGAGCGGCGTTTCCTGTCGGGGACCGCCCAGAACCACGGCTTCGGCAGCGGCACAGCGCTGGAGCGCTATCGTGGAGCGGGCGATGCCTTGCCCGGGTCGCCGCGTTGGAGCTCCGGTGAGCTGAAGACCGCCGGGAACAACATCGCGGAGCTGCGGGTCTGAGGAGCGGCCAGCTGCGGGCGGCGGCGCCGAACTGTACACCGGGAGCCTGGGATCTCGCGACGAGATCGCCAGTTGTGGAGCTCCAACCGGCGCGGCCTTGTTGGCTTTGGAAGCCGCGGCCTCCAGTACGGAAGCGGCCATTCCAGGTGTCCCAAGCCGCTGTGAGGATTCTCTCGACGCCGGAGCACCATCACCCGGCGAGAACGGCCAGGAACATCGGGCCTCCATAGAGGCAACTGTGGAGGCCTCAATTGGCTCGACTATGGGTGAATTGGGGTTGGGGACTGGACTTTGTGCCTTCCCTCATGGTGGGAGCCATTGTGGGGGGATGTTCTTTATGTTTAAATCTCTTATTAATGTTATTTCACTACACCTAGGTGAATGTGACCAATAAATAACCTTTGAACCTTTGAATTGTGGTTTAGTGTACTACTACTACTACTGCTACTACAGGAAAGTGGTTTTGAGGTAAAAGATCAGCTATGATTGAATAAATATCAAAGAAAGTATGATGACAAATGCAAGACCCGGCGAGCCGATCCCGCACGGCTGAACACATGACCTGGCGGATCATGGCCTGCAGGGGGAAGCCGCCGAGCCAGCTCCTACTCGTAAGATCCGGTGGATCTCAGCCTGGAAAAGGGAGACAACAAGTCCAGCCCCTGCTCATTCCATGAAGACCAGAGACTGGGTGGATGGAGCTGGTGATGATGGTGGTCACAGTCGGTAAGGAGCGGTCTGGCCTACCATGCTCTCAAGGTCGGCCCTCAGATTCCTTTTAAATCTTTCCTCACATCTTAAACCTTTGTCCTCCTTTCTTGATTTCTTGATTCTTGAGTTACTGAACCAGGCTGAGATACAACCAATCAATATGCTCTCTATTCTAGACATGTAGAAGTTCAAGAGAGTATTTGTTGACATACCAAATCTCCTCAATTTTCTAAGGAAGTAGAGGCATTGAAGGGATTTCTTTGTGATTGCGTCAATGTGCTGGGTCCAGGAAGATTTTCAGAGATATGCGCCCAGGAACTTGAAGTTGTTGACTCTTTCTACCACCGACTCATTGTTGAAGACAGATGTGTGGCTTCTCTGATTTCCTCTTCTAAAGTGAATAATCAATTCCTGGTTTTATTGACGTTGAGAACAAGGCTGTTGCTCTGGCACCATTCAATCAGATAACCGATCCACCTCCTATACTTGACGCATTGTTATCTGTAATTTGTCCAACGCTGATGGCGTTGTCAGCAAATTTAAAGATGGAACCATGTTCAGCTACACAGTCATCATGAGCATAGAGTGAGTAGACAGGGGGTGCTCCTGTCCCGATGGTTATCAAGCAGGAAGTGTTGCTGCCAATTCTTACTGATTGTGTACTGTTGACGAGAAAGTCAAGGATTTAGTTGCAAGGATGGGCAGAGAGCCAATTCCCTGAGCTTGTTAACAGGTTTGGAGGAGAAGATGGTGTTGAACGCCAAGCAGTAGCTGATAAACAACAGCCTGATGTATGTGCTTTTATTGTCCAAGTCGTCCATTGCATTGTGGACAGCCAGTGAGATCACATCCCCCATTGGCCTATTACGGCAATATGCAAATTGTAGCAGGTCCAGGTTCTCAGTGAGGTAGGAGTTGATATGTGCTATAACCAGAAGGTTATAGAAGGTCTGAAGAAGGGTTTCGGCCCAAAACATTGCCTATTTCCTTCGCTCCATAGATGCTGCCGAACCCGTTGAGTTTCTCCAGCAATTTTGCCTGTGTGCTATAACCAACTTCTCAAAGCGCATCTTCACCACAAACATAGTGCCAGGGGGTCAGTAGTCATCGAGTTAATGGCCGGTCCCACAGTACGAGGTAATTCAAGAGTTCCCCCGAGTTTCCCCTGATTCGAACTCGGAGAATTACAGTAATAGCCATTCGTAGATACTCGGGGCTCTCGTGGACATTTTTTATAGTGCTGAAAAAACTTAGAATAGAATGCCTTTTATTGTCATTCAAACAGCTTGGTTTTAACGAAATTGCATTTTCTACAGTCTTAACAATTACAAAAAAAAACAAGACCCACACATAACACAGTTTACACAAACATCCATCACAGTGAATCTCCAACACCTCCTCACTGTGATGGAAGGCAAAAGTCTTATCTCTTCCTTTGTTCTTCTCCCACGGTCCAGCAGTCCAACTGCAACATCAAGGCGAACTGGGGCTCCCGATGTTAAAGCCCCCGGTTGACGATGGTAAATCCCGCGGCCATTTAAGCCACGCCGGGCGATGTTAGACCCCTCTCCAAGTCATTTCACCCCGCGATTCCAGCGGGAAAAGTTGCCGTGGTGGGTTCTCCGAAAAGCAGTCTCCCACCAGGGACCTGCGAGCTCCCGATGTTACCGTCCACAGTTCCTTCAGCCGGAGCCTCCGAAGCTCCGAAGTTGGGTCACAGTCGCGCGCCACCACAGAGCATCCCGCTCCGAAGTCAGTCAGCTCCACGATGGTAGGCCCACAGGCTCCGCGACTGGAGCCCTCAGGTTAGTTCCGGTTCGAGGCTGCCGCCGGCTCCCTGATGTTAGGCCCAACGACAACGGATACCCAACAGGGAAAAAGTCGGGTTCCCGAACGGGGGATGAGATTAACAGTTTCCCCCCACCCCCCACATATACACAGCTAAAAAATAATGAAACTAGAATCAAACATATATTTAACAAGACAAAAAATTTAAAAAGGCAGACGGACTGCAGTCGAGCCGCTGCCGTTAGTTGCCGCCTCACCACACCTTCTTCACAAAACTTCACGAGTTACCGCGTTTCCCGAGTACCTGCCATTAGCATTACGAGCCGCTACGGGACATCCACGAGCTCTGACGTAGCCGCTACATACATTCTACGTATTTACCTTGAGTTTGATTTTTTTTAAACTCGGGAGAGTTCTTGAATTACCTCGTACAGTGGGACAGGCCCTTTATATCACCTTACTCTTCTTGGGCACCTGTGTTATTGATGTCCATTTAAAGCATGTGGGAACTTCAGTATTCAGTATTGAAGATGTCCGCAAAAACTCCAGCCAGTTGGTCCACGCAGGTTTTGACAATGTAACCAGTATACCATCAGGGCCAGTGGCTGTTCAAATGTTCACCCACCTCGATGATCTTCTGATGTCAGCCTTAGTGACTGAGATTTATATACAATAGGGGCTATAAGGGCCCAGGAAGGCACCTAATTGTTCTCCCTATCAAAACTTGCAGAGAACTCATCTGGGATGATCCTGTATTTCCATTTGAGCTGCTCCTTGACTGTGCCTTGCAGGAAATTATGGCGTGCAAGCCTTGCCACAGCTGCCGCACATCAGTCTTGTCCTCCAGTTTAGAACATGTCCCTTTTAGCATTTTTAATAGCTTTATCTAGGTCATATTTGGACTTCTTATGCCATGATATGAATGGTTCTCGGAAGATCAGCTGTCTATATGCAGGAAGAAGGACCACTGGTCAAGTGGTCTAATTTCCCAAAGTCAGGACGAGAGATGGAGAGATAGGCATCTTTGATGGTAGAATAACAGTAGCTTAGGGTGTAAGTCTTTGTGTGTGCTTGTGTATATGTGTTTGCATGTTTTTGTACACTTGTATGTGTTTTTATGTGGGTGTAAGTGGGTGTTTGCATGTATGTGTAGGTGTGCGTGAATTCTGTTTGTGTATTTATGTTTCAGTGGGTAGATGAGTGCGTATAGATTAATGTGTTAATGTGACCCATTTGCTTCTAGAAGTAAAAGCTTTAATTTCATGGCATATTGTACATTGCTTAAAATGTCAAATTTAACACTGCAAGTGAACAAAATGTCACACAATACTGACGCAAAATCTTCATAATCATCTCACACCCTTTATTACCTAGAAATGCACCTGCACCTGATACATGGACATTTTCTCCACACTGGAGTAGAACACCCTCTTCGTATCTACACATGACCTTTTATAGTTAGTCGATGATAACTCTGGATCCGTTGACTACACTGTGGGAGCACCTTCACCAGAAAGACTGCAGCATTTGACAGAGCTTCTCACCACCACCTTCCTCAGGGCAATTTCAAATTGGTATTAGCTGTTGGCTTGCTAATGACAGCAGTATCTCGTGAAAATATTTATAAAACAAAATTGTAAAATGTAAATTTCTGAAAAGCCATGGTGAGACTGTTCAATCATTTTTTTTAATCTGCCACCATTTGAACATTCTGTTCTATGAAAATAAATTAAACAATTAAACAGGTAAACAATTTAGGCACCATGTTTTAATTTAAATTGTTGATCTTTATGGATGTGTCTCAAAACAATTCATAAACTTGAGCTTTTGTGAAAAACTAAAAGCAGAGAATTAGCATCAACCAAGACATAATGTATTGGATTTTAATTCCATCTGCTGTGCTGAAAATAAAACCAAGTTAATGAATCCTATAGATTTTTTTTTTTTTTTTTTTTTTTTTTTTTTGTTTTTGTTTATTTTATTAGAAGTTAATACAATACAAAACAATACAGTGGCACCTAATTTTAGGTGCCAACTATGTCATACCATAATCCATTCTATGTACAACCTCTAGTTTTATGTTATGAGTAGGCAAGACAAGAAAAAGAAAACAATAGAAAGGGGAAAGAGTGGAAAAATAGATGGTAGAGAGTAGAAAAATGTGAAGTGTGGATATAAAAAATAAAAATAAAAAAATAAAATAAAAAAGAAAAGGAGGAAAGTAGACATAGAAGAAAAGGCCCCTTAAAAGAGAATTTTTCAAATCTATATTCGGAGATGTAGATCTATCCACGGCATGAACTGAAATCAGCAATCCTTATGGTACCGCTGCATCACATGATTCCAAAAAGTCGATGAAAGGAGACCAACTCCTTAAGAATTGGTCATATTTATCTATTAGTCGGAGTCTCATTTCTTCAAGGCGTGCTATGTCCATCATATTCCTAATCCACATTTTAACAGTTGGTATGGTTGTATTTTTCCAAAATTTAAGTATCAATTTCTTTCCAATTATTAACCCATAATTAAAAAAAACATTTTGGTCTTTATTTAAATTGGTATCTTCTCCTATTATTCCAAATATAATCCATTCCATTTTGGGTTCTATTCTTGACTTGAAGAGCTTTGTAAATATATCAAATATATCACTCCAAAATGTATTCAACTTTGTACATCCTACAAATGAATGTGTTATATTAGCGTTTTGAAACAAACATTTATCGCATCTGGGAGAGACGTTTGGATAAAATTTATTCAACCTCGTTTTTGAATAATATAGTCTATGTAATAATTTGAATTGAATTAAATTATGTCTTGTATTAATAGAACAGTTATGTGTATTCATCAAATACTTTTCCCATCTATCCTTCGAGAACTTTATCATTAGCTCATGTTCCCAATCTTCCCTTAGTGCTTCTGTTGAGGGTGATTCTCTGTCTAATATATTATTATAAAAGTATGAAATTAATTTTTGTGAATCAGCCTTAATATTCATTGCTTCTTCTAAAGGGTCTAAAAATATAGTTTGAAATCTATGTATATATTTCTTCATAAAGTCACATACCTGTATATATTTAAAATATTGATTATCCTTCAATTTAAATTTTAATTTTAATTGTTGAAATGATAACAGTTTACCCAATTCATACATATCCCCTACTTTCCTAATCCCCAGTCTATCCCATTGTTGATATGTGTTGTCGATGAGAGAAGGTTTGAATGCAGGGTTGTTCAATAGTGGGGTTAGTACTGATAAATTATCAGACTTTCTCACCGCCAGGTCCCAGGTAGTCAAGATCGGCGGGAAAACATCGAAGTCCCTCACCCTGAGCACAGGATCCCCCCAGGGTTGCGTCCTCAGCCCCCTACTGTACTCCCTGTACACACATGACTGTGTGGCTAGGTTCAGCTCCAACTCAATAATCAAGTTTGCTGATAACACTGTGGTGGCGGGCCTGATCTCAGACAATGATGAGAAGGCCTCCCGGGAGGAGGTGGCTGATCTGGCACTCTGGTGTCAGGACCACAGCCTCCTCTTGAACATCAAAAAAACTAAGGAGCTGATCGTGGACTTTAGGAGGGCACATCATCCGAGGACATACACACCATTGAGGATAAATGGGGATACTGTGGATAGGGTGAGCTGTTTTAAATACCTGGGAGTCCACATCTCTGAGGATATGACATGGACATCACACGCTGCAGCACTCGTGAGTAAGGCAAGGCAGCGTCTTTTCCACCTCAGGCAATTGAGGAAATTCAGAGTGTCTCTGAGAATCCTCCAGTGCTTCTTGACTTGACTTGACTTGACTATGAGGAATTGCAGTGCTACCAAAGTAGGTAAGTGAACTTTCTCTGGTTGTTGGTCGGAAGCTTACTGACTATTAGCTGCAAATTATGCGTTGATCGCCACATCACCAGCAGCCTTGAATATCCACAGTCGAATGGGCTAGCTGAGCGGGCTGTCAAGAGTGCCAAACAGCTCATGGAATGCTCATATAGAGCTAATTCCAATGTGTTCCTGGATCTACTCAACTAACGCAACATCTCTCGCGACCCCATTTTGGGTTCACCTGCTCAACGTTTATTGTTGAGGCAGACCCGAGCCACGGTGCCTGTGGCGGATCAGGCATTGATCCCACAGGTGGTTCCACCATTGGAAGTCCAGTGCAGGTTACAACAAAAGCGTGACATTCATAAACAGTGGTATGACAAAACAAGTAGGCCACTGCCACCATTAACCAAGGGCCAGGTGGTTCGTTTGCAAATTGACAAAGGCCATAACCGTATTGGTGTTATTTCTGGAACTGTTTCTGAGCCACGCTCATATCTGGTAAGTGACGATGGCGGCACCTACAGGCGCAACAGACACCATATCCTGCCTGTGAATGAGCCAGCTCCACCTCTGTATTATCCAGACCGTATAAGTGTCCTTCTGTTCATGTCCAGCTGCATTGATCCGCTTACACCAGCACAACAATTCACTTCTGGAACAGCTGCTTTTCCAGTGGCGACACCCCCTCTGTTTGTGCCACAGTCCCCTGTTTCATTACCGGGAATGCTGGTTCTATCTCCGTCACCTGTGAAGCCACCGGTTCTATCCCCGGTGGGGAAAAACAGAGATGGTCTTTATCGCACACGTGCTGGTTGTGTTTGCAAGCCCACCGTGAAGTACCTGGGCTATGTTTGACTTTCCTCCAGCTTATTATCAACTGCTATGCATGCCTTATTTAGTCAATGGTTTTGTACTGACATTTAATTCTTTAAGAGGGAGGATGTAGATTAGTGCCACTCATGTTATGTCATACTTTGTATACGCCCGCTAGTTTAACAGAAAGCTTCCCTGCCATTTCTCCCTCACTTTTGGAGTTACAAGCTAAGATGAAGTTACCTATGCTGTAACGTTAATAAAGTCTTTGGATCTTAATCACTGTGCGTGACTTAAGTTATTCCTACAGCAGAAGCTCAACAGTGACTTGGTGGGTAACCAAAAGATGATGATGTTTCCTGATGTATGTTGCTCTTGTCCTTCTTGGTGGGAAAAGTTGTGAGTTGGGAAGTGTAGTTGGATAAACCAAGGGGAGTAATCCCAGTGTATTTCATAGATAATGCACCTTTGTGAAGTAATGGTGGAAGGAATGAAAATTATGTGATGGAAAGGCAACTATTTAAGCGGATGTTTTGGCCTGGATGGTGTCAAGCTCCACAAAAGTTGTAGTCACCTTGCATGAATTGATCATGTACATTCAGGATAGATTCTTGCAGCAATACAAGATGGAGCAACCATGGAGCCGGCTGTTTTGGATCAAATTATGTAAAACAAGGCAAGTTTAATAAAGATTTCTGGGTAAAAGATGCACCAGGAATTATCATTGATACAATGACAGAATTTAGCATTCCATTTGAATCATTGAAATGAAGCAACATTAGTATTAAACTTTATCAGTGGGAATTATAAAGCATTGCAAATAAGATGGTGAAAGTAGTTTTGCAAATAAATTAGCAGGTAAGAAAATAGGTAAGCATAGGCAACATGGAGACACATGGAAACAGTGACAGTCATTAAAGAAAATTATACATTATACTTGACAAGATGTATATCCCCATAAGAAGTAACTGTCGTAGGAGAGGTTTTATCAGCTCAAAGTGAGGAAAGGGGAAAAGTTGGGAGCAGTAATGATCTGCCTAACCCAGGAAGTTAAGGAAGGTATGAGATATTACATTGAAAGAGGAAACAGACAAGGTGCCAAAAGTTAGTGATTGGCCTGAAAATTCAAAACAAATCAGAATTCAAAATAGGAAGGTTAAACATTATTCAAGTAGAAATAATCAAGCAAAAATATTACAAGTGCCAATGAGACCTTCTTTTACATAAAACATGATAAAAGGTGTCAGAGTGAGCATAAATCCCTTTGAGAATGAGCCTGAGGAATAAGGAAATGGCAGATGAATTACACTAATATTTTGCTTTAGTCTTCAAAGTAAAAAATGGGGAAGGTTTAATTACAGTGCTCCATCAGTAGAGAATTAGCATTAGACAAACAAATGACACTGAAGATTAAAATGTCCTCTGGAACTGATGGCAGCATCCTAGAATCCCAGGAGAAGGAGCTGCAAAGGAATTTATGCAATCAATGCTATTTTCCGAAAATCTTTTAAATTCTGGAGAAGCACCAAAATATTGGAAAACTGTCAATTCAATATCCCTATTCAAAGCAGTTTAAAGGCTAGTTGACCTGATGACTGGTATTGAAAAAAATGTTAGAATACATTATTCAAGAGTTGATGGCAGAACATTTGGAAAATGATAATCGAGTCAAGCAGAGTCAGCATGGCACCATGAAGGGTAAATCAAACCTGATGAATTCACTGGAGTTCTTTGAGGAAGTCTTGGCCAGAATCAGAGAGGGAAACAGTGAGTGTAATATGATTAGATCTTCAAAAGGCATTCTTCAAGGCACCTCGCAAAATAGGTTATTTCTCAAGATAAAAGTTCATGATGTTGGGAATAATAATATATTAGCATGAATGGGTTGACAGGAGGTAACTAAAAGAAAAGGGTTTCATTTTCAAGTTGACAACTTATAACCAGTGGGATGCCATAGGAATCAACACTGGGACCCATGCTGTTTACTATATATATGGGAATTCAGAGGAAGGAAGCAAATGTACCTGGGACAAATCTTCAAATTATACAAATCTCAGGGGGTGGCAAGATGTGAGGAGGATACAAATTGTTCATAGTACATAGATACAGTGGCTTGCAAAAGTTTTTATACCACTTGAACTTTTCCACATTTTGTCACGTTACAACCACAAACGGAAATGTATTTTATTGGGATTTTATGTGATAGACCAACATAAAGTGGTGCATAATTGTGAAGTGATAGGAAAATGATACATGGTTTTCAAAAAATTTACAAATAAAAAACTGAAAAGTGTGGCGTGCAAAAGTATTCAGCCCCCCTGAGTCAATACTTTGTAGAACCACCTTTCGTTGCAATTACAGCTACCAGCTTTGCACATCTAGATACTGAAATTTTTGCCCATTCTTCTTTGCAACATGGCTCAAGGTCAGTCAGATTGGATGGAGAGCGTCTGTGAACAGCAATTTTCAAGTCTTGCCAGAGATTCTCAATTGGATTTAGGTCTGGAATTTGACTGGGCCATTCTAACACATGAATATGCTTTGATCTAAACCATTCCATTGTAGCTCTGGCTGTATGTTTAGGGTCGTTGTCCTGCTGGAAGGTGAACCTCCGCCCCAGTCTCAAGTCTTTTGCAGACTCTAACAGGTTTTCTTCCAAGATTGCCCTGTATTTGGCTCCATCCATCTTCCCATCAACTCTGACCAGCTTCCCTGTCCCTGCTGAAGAAAAGCTTCCCCACAGCATGATGCTGCCACCACCATGTTTCACAGTGGGGATGGTGTGTTCAGGGTGATGTGCAGTGTTAGTTTTCCGCCACACATAGCGTTTTGCATTTAGGCCACACAATTCAATTTTGGTCTCATCTGACCAGAGCACCTTCCTCCACATGTTTGCTGGGTCCCCCACATGGCTTGTGGCAAACTGCAAACGGGACTTCTTATGGCTTTTTTTCAACAATGGCTTTCTTCTTGCCTCTCTTCCATAATGGCCCCATTTGTGTAGTGCACGACTAATAGTTGTCCTGTGGACAGATTCTCCCACCTGAGCTGTGGATCTCTGCAGCTCCTGCAGAGCTGCTTCTCGGATCAATGCTCTCCTTGCCGGCCTGTCAGTTTAGGTGGACGGCCATGTTTTGGTAGGTTTGCAGTTGTGCCATACTCTTTCCATTTTCGGATGATGGATTGAACAGTGCTCCGTGAGATGTTCAAAGCTTGGGATATTTTTGTATAACCTAACCCTGCTTTAAACTTCTCCACAACTTTATCCCTGACCTGTCTGGTGTGTTCCTTGGGCTTCATGATGCTGTTTGTTCACTAATGTTCTCTAACAAACCTCTGAGGCCTTCACAGAACAGCTGTATTTATACTGAGATTAGATTACACACAAGTGGACTCTATTTACTAATTAGGTGACTTCTGAAGGCAATTGGTTGCACTGGATTTTATTTAGGGGTATCAGAGTAAAGGGGGCTGAATACTTTTGCACACCCCACTTTTCAGTTTTTTATTTGTAAAAAAATTTGAAAACCATGTATCATTTTCCTTCCACTTCACAATTATGCGCCACTTTGTGTTGGTCTATCACATAAAATCCCAATAAAATATATTTACGTTTGTGGTTGTAACGTGACAAAATGTGGAAAAGTTCAAGGAGTATGAATACTTTTGCAAGCCACTGTACATAGACAATAGGTGCAGGAGTAAGCCATTCGGCCCTACCAGCCAGAACTGCCATTCAATGTGATCATGGCTGATCATCCACAATCAGTACCCTGTTACTGCCTTCTCCCCATATCCCTTCATTCCGCTAGCCCTAAGTCCTCTATCTAAATTTCTTTTGAATGCATCCAGTGAATCGGCCTCCACTGCTGCCTGGGCCACAGATTTCCACAAATTCACAACTCTCTGTGTGAATAAGTTTTTCCTCACCTCAGTTCTAAGTGGACTACCCCTTATTCTTAAACTGATGCCCCCTGTTTCTGGACTCCCCCAACATCGGGAACAAGTTTCCTGCATCTAGCGTGTCCAATCCCTTAATTATTTTATATGTTTCTATAAGAATCCCTCTCATCCTTCTAAATCGCAGTGAATACAAGCCAGGTCGTTCCATTCATTCATCATATGACAGTCCCACCATCCCGGGAGTTAACCTTATGAACCTATGCTGCACTCCGTCAATAGCAAGAATGTCCTTCCTCAAATTAGGAGAATAAAACTGCACACAATACTCCAGGTGTGGTACAACTGCTGAAGGACATCTGTGCTCCTATACTCAACTCCTCTCGTTATGAAGGCCAACATGCCATTAACTTTCTTCACTGCTTGTTGTACCTACATGCTTACTTTCAGTGACCCAGGTTTCATTGTACTTCCCATTTTCCAAACCTGACACCATTCAGATAATAATCTGCCTTCCAGTTCTTGCCACCAAAGTGGATAACATCACATTTATCCACATTATACTGCATCTGTCAAGCATTTGCCCACTCACCCAACCTGTCCAAATAACCTTGCATCCTCATAGCATCCTCTTCACAGTTCACACTGCCACCCAGCTTTGTGTCATCTGCAAATTTGCTAATGTTACTTTTAACTCCTTTATCTAAATCATGAATGTGTATTCTAAATCGCTGCGTTCCCAGCACCGAGCCTTGCGATACCCCTCTAGTCACCGCCTGCCACTCTGAAAGGGACCCGTTAATCCCTATTCTTTGTTTCCATGTCAATACCCTACCCCCAATACCATGTGCTCTAATTTTTCCCACTAATCTCCTGTGTGGGACCTTATCAAAGGCTTTCTGAAAGTCCAGGTACACTACATCCACTAGCTCTCCCTTGTCCATTTTACTTGTTACATCCTCAAAAAATTCCAGAAGATTTGGCAGGCATGATTTCCCTTTTGTAAATCCATCCTGACTTGGATTGATCCTGTTACTGCTATCCAAATGTGCTGCTATTACATCTTTGATAATTGACTCCAGCACCTTCCCCACCACTGATGGCCAGCTGATTGGTCTGTAAGTCCCTGCTTTCTCTCTCCCTCCTTTCTTGAAAAGTGGGATAACATTAGCTACCTGCCAATCCACAGGAACTGATCCAGAATCCATAGAATATTGGAAAATATTCACCAATGCATCCACAATTTTTAGTCACCTCCTTGAGTACCCTGGGATGCAGACCATCAGGCCCTGGGGATTTATCAGCCTTCAGTCCCATCAATCTATCCAACACATTTCCTGACTAATGTGAATTTCCTTCACTGTCCCCTAGTACATCTGGGAGATTGCTTGTGTCTTCCTTAATGAAGACAAAACCAAAGTACCTCTTTAAGAAGGAACTGCAGATGCTGGAAAATTGAAGTTAGACAAAAGTGCTGGAGAAACTCAGTGGGTGCAGCAGCATCTATGGAGCAAATGAAAGACCTGAGTCTGAAGAAGGGTTTTGGCCCGAAGTGTTGCCTATTTCCTTCACTCCATAGATGCTGCTGCGCCCGCTGAGTTTCTCCAACATTTTTGTCTACCTTTGTAAACCAAAGTACCTGTTCAACTCTCCTGCCACTTCCTTGTTCCCCATAATAAATTCACCTGTTTCTGTCTTCAAGGGAACCACATTTGTCTTAACTATATGTTTCCTCTTCTCATACCTAAAGAAGCTTTTACTATCCTCCTTTATATTCTTAGCTAGCTTACCTTCGTACTTCATCTTTTCTCCCCGTATTGCCTTTTTGGTTACTTTCTGTTGTTCTTTAAAAGTTTCCCAATCCTCTGGCTTCCCGCTCATCTTTGCTATGTTATATATCTTCTATTTCATTTTTATACTGTGTTTGACTTCCCTTGTCAGCCACAGTCGCCTCTTACTCCCCTTAGAATCTTTCTTCCTCTTTGGAATGAAATGATCCTGCATATTCCGGAAATACCTGCCATTGCTGTTCCACTATCATCCCTGTTTGGGTCCCTTTGGTCAGCTCCTCCCTCATGCCTCCATAATCTCCTTTGTTCTACTATAATATGACACTTCCGATATTACCTTCTCCCTCTCAAATTGCATATTAAAACATCATATTATGGTCACTACCATAATATTGTGGGATTCCTTTACCTTGTGGTATTCCTTTACCTTTAAAGGTATTCCTTCACCTTGCGTTCCCTTATCAAATCCGGTTCATTACATAACACTAAATCCAGAATTGCCAGCTCACTGGTAGGCTCCAGTACAAGCTGCTCTAAGAATCCATCTTGGAAACACTCTACAAACTCCCTTTCTTGGGGTCCAGTACCAACCTGATTTTTCCAGTCCACGTGCAAGTTGAAATCTCCCATAACCACCATAGCATTACCTTCGTTACATGTTAATTTTAACTCCTAATGCAACTTGCACCCTATCTCCAGGCTACTGTGTGGGGGCCTGTAGATAACTTCCATTAGGGTCTTTTTACCCTTACAATTTCTCAGTTCTATCCACAATGACTCTACATCTTCCGACTCAATGTCACCCCTCACAAGGGACTGAATTTCATTCCTTACCAACAGGGCCACCCCACCCCCTCTACCCACCTGTCTGTCTTTTCGATAGGAGATATACCGCTGAATCTTCAGTTCCCAGCTCTGATCCTCTTGCAGCCATGTCTCTGTAATTCCCACAACATCATACTCACTAATTTCTACTTTATTTCTTATACTTTGCACATTCATATATAACACTTTTAATCCGGTATTCACCTCTCCTCTCACATTGGTTCCTCTTTCAGCTGACACTCTCTTATCCCTTCTTGAACTTTCCATCCCATTAATTCTGGTGTCTTTCATAACTTTTCCTGGATTTTCTTCCCCTTTAACTACATACTTATACTCCCAATTTGTCAATCCCTCCTCCCCACTATTTAGTGTAACCCGTCCCTTTTGTACAGGTCACCCCTACCCGAGAAGAGGTCCCAGTGGTTTATAAGACTAAATCCCTGCTTCCTGCTCCCTGCACCAGCCCCTCAGGCACACATTCAGATCCCCTATCTCCCTGTTCCTCCGCTCACCAGCACGAGGTACTGGAAGCAATCAGGAGATAACCACCATAGAAGTCCTTCTTTTCAGCCTTCTTCCTAATGGACCTGTCCCACTTAGGCGAATATTTAGGCGACTGCAGGAGACTATGCAGTCGCCACATGGTCGCCACATATTCGCGGGTGGTTCCCGTGGAGTAGCCTGCATGGTCGTGAGGAGTTCCCGCATTCTGGGAACTGGTCACGGCCGCATTATATAAAATGAAGCTGCAAGAAGAATAACGAGAATTCTCGTGCCGTGGTTGGGTTGCCAGGAGGTCGAAGGTTCTCGTAGTTTCTTGCAGGTTGTAGCCTGTGCTGACCGGTGAATTTTATTGGCACATTGGTGGAAATAAAATGTAAGCAGTAGTTTTCAGAACCAAGGATAACCGACTGGTAATGTTAAATGTCTGCCGAACTTCACAGCCGTGTATCTCTGGCTTCTTAACAGTTGTCTTGCTTCTGAAAAGGTGTCTGGCTTCTTAAAAGGTGTCTCCACTCCTGCTCCCTCCTCTCCCCCCTTTTCTCTCCACTTCCCCCCCCCCCCCCAGCTCCCTCCCTCTCCCCACCTCTTTTAAAGGACTTACTGTACACTGTGCTTTAGCCATCTTAGTTACAGCGCCAACCTTCCTGTTCATTGCAGTGTGTGTCTGTATCACCTTGGCTTTGCACTGTGTGAATTTCAGACAGAGCTCCCCCTGCTTGCCTTGTCCCCACCTGCAATGTGTTTGTGTGTGAGTATATGTGTTCCACTCTTGACAATTGCCGGCAGTCGCCTGGGAAATCACCTAAGTGGGACAGGCCCATAACTCTCTAAGCTCACGTTGCAGAATCTCCTTCCTCTTCTTCCCAATGTCTTTTGAGCCCACATGCACAACTACTTCCTGCTGCTTACGTTCCTTCTCGAGGGTGCTCTGAAGTCGGTCCAAGATATCTTGAACCCTGGCACCAGGGAGGCAACAGACCATCCTCAATTCTCACCTGCTGCCACAGAATCTCCTCTCCGCAGCTCGGACAATGGAGTTACCCATCATTACGGCTCTGCCCGACGTCAGTCTCGCCGGTCGAGTATCATCGCCAGGATTGGAGCCATCGACCTGTCCGCAGCTCAGACTGGAAGCGTCATCTGCCCTGACAGCTCCCAAGAGGGTTACCTGTTTTCATTAGGTACAGTCTCCTGTACTCCACATTTATTCCTCTTTCTCACAGTCACCCAGCTTCGCTCTTCCGGTAACCTTGGTGTGACAATCTCACTGTAGGTCTTGTCCAGGAAACTCTAATTTTCCCGGATGGCCCTGAGGCCATCCAGCTGCTTCTCCAGTTCCCCAACACGTTCATTCAGGAGCTGCTCCTGGACACAATTTCTGCAGGTGTAGTTTCCTGAAGGACCAGTGGTCCCTGGCTTCCCACATCCTGCAGGAAACACACTGTACCAACTTGTCTGCCATTTCTTCAGTGGACATAAATCACAAATTTCGATCAAGTGTAGCCTCCTTGCCTCAGCCTCCTCGCCAACGACTCTTGAGCCAAAGACTCACACTTTACCCACCTAGGCACTTCATCTCAACAAGGCCGCTCCCCCTAGAGCAACCCTTACTTTTAATTGCTGTTTAATTAACTAACTTCTGCAGCCAATCCCCCGCACTCGCTCCTTCACCTGCCGCTCATCTGCCGACCTTGAAGGTATGTGTTGCAGGCTGGCCCCGACCAGTTTTTCAATTATTGATAGGTTAACTGAGTCGGCAAAATGTTGGCAAGTGGAGTCCTGTGGGAAAATTAGAAGGTGTTCACTTTGTATGGAAGAATGGTAAAACATTACAATTTAAACAGAGAACAATTACAGAGAAGTGCAGGACAAAGGGATTCAGTTGTCCCTCTTGAAAAAAAGGACGGTCACATTCAGCTGTAGAGGTAATCAGGAATGCCAGAGGAATGCTGCCTTTTATTTCAACGGATTTAGATTATAAAGTAGGGGAGGCTTATTACAATTATGCAAAGCACTAGTGAGGTCACAGCCAGAGCAGGGTAAATACTTCCCCACAGGACTCCACTTGCCAACATTTTGCCGACTCAGTTTAGGTCCCTTCATTGAAGGAAAGATGTATTTATTTGGGGGTAGTTCAGAGAAGGATCAATGAGATGATCTTGGGAATGGAGGAATTGACTTATGAAGAGACTTTCCTGTATTCACTGGAGTTTAGAGAATGAGAGGTAATATTAAAACACATGATACTTCAGGGGCAAGTAAGGGTAAATGATGGGAGGGTATTTGCTCTTGTCGGGACTCCCGAAACAGAGGACATGATCTAAAATAAGATACTAATTTACAGTTAACATCCGGAAGAGGGAGGAATGTGAGTCTTTGTAGATCCTTGCTCAAAAAGCTGTGGGTTGTACTCTTGAATAAATTTAAACCTGAGATATATTTGAATCGCTTATGGAGTCATGAGCTAAGAAGACAGGGTGAGAAAATGAACTTGAGGAAGTTTGGATCCGCTATGCTCTCATTAAATGGCGGGGCTGGTTTGAGGGAACAAGTAGCCTAAACATTATTATCTTACAGTCCCAGGGTCTCTTGGTCATTCAGACATGTGGAAAGTACACTATTACAGAGCTGCTCAAGCTTTGAAGTGAATCGATTGTCATGCGCCCTAAGTCTCCAACCTGGTCTTAAAGTCACAGTTATTATTGTTCTAGCGAATGATGATGTTGGAATGGTGATGACGCAGAATTGAATGGAAAGGAGATGATTGATGTAGCACCTAAAGATGACTGAGCCTGATATCTTGGGGCTGTGATGATTGATCAGTAACAGGCGAGTCTAGCTGCTACATCAATAATATCCTTTCCATTCAGTTCTGCTTCATCAACAATCTTCCTTCTACCTACACGTGGCTACAACCATTGGATTATTTTCCCCCTGCTGTATAATGTCTTTACTTATGCTATGACTGCTTGATGCTACACTTGGTGAAGTGTTGGCGTGAGGTTGAGCACAATCATTCTCGCCTTAGCTTTGGAGTTCAACTTTTTAGTCCATGTTTGGGCAAGGCTCTGTTCTGTGTTTCTGTGACAAAAATAGCCCTGGAGAACTGCAAACTGGACATTATACTTGATTACACCATTGCTGACACCTTGCAGTGGTTAGCGAGCTGATTGGTTCATTTTTAATTAGCTACATTGGATTTATTCCTGTTTTTGTGAATAGAATTTTCTCTATTATCAGGTAGATGCCAGTATACTAGCCATGCTTGAACAGCTTGGCTGGAGGCATGGCTAGTTCAGAAGTGCTAGTGTTCAGTTAGCTCTCAGCTGTTTCTAGATATCAGATGGAAAGAATAGAATTGACTGAAGATTGAGATTTCTGCCCTTGTGGTGGAGTTTCATGCACGGCACTGAAATCTTTCCTCTTGTATGGAGGCTTTCTCCCAGTCCTGAGATTCTGCAATTAACTTCGATGATTCAATTGATCTTTGGGATAATCCTCTGGGGTTTTTTTTCAGTCTTCTCTAAGAGACCAAGGGAGCAACAGCACAATCGGCTTGATATAATGAAGAATGACACTTGTTTATTATTTTTAAATAAATATGATGTATGTGATATTATATATGGTTTAGCTTGCGTGCAATATTCAGACTCTATTCTTGAAACTGTCATTTTTCATTGAATATCTAATACATGCAGTGAATGTAATCATATGTTTTGCAGTTTTAGAGTGGTAATCATTGCTTTTGTGGCATAAGGCCAGGAATGGATGATTTAACCAAACAAATATGTTCTCTCTTTCAGGTCTGTCATGGCTTATCTTTTAGTTCAGCCCATCCCTTCAGTCCATATCCTCATCCTAAGTCACAGTCTCATTTCTGAAGATTTCTGCCAATTCAGTACGTAGACCCTTGAGACACACTTGTTTGAAATCTTCACTGGTGAAACAATTGGTTTTCCAACTCTTTCCATGTACCTCAACAATAGTGATCATGATAGGGACACCATGGCACTTGAAGGGAATGAATAAGATGTGAAAGCAACATGAAAACGTACGAAAGCCAGGGCCTTACATTTTGAGTTCCTATATTTATCTTCTCTATTGTCATAGGTTTGTGCCCTCGCATAATTCTTCCCCTCATGAGAATAAATAAATCCCTTGGCAGTGAAAAGGAAAATATTTGCCCGGTTATGGGTCAAAGGTCCATTCCCCTTAACATATATGACATCTGGAGTAAATGTGCCAGGCCAGTGGACTGTCGGTCCTGTTTTTATTGCCAAGAGTTTTGATTCTTTGAACTCAGAGCACAGAATTGTTAAATGTAAGGAATATAAGGGGATCATTAGGCCCATCATCCACTTGCTGGTGGAAAAAGAGCTCTTTAGACTAACCCCACTGCCAAAGTTTGTTTCTTAAAAAGCAGATAGAAACAAACGTTAAAGGTAAACCATGTCAATCTTTCATTGATTCGTCAGAAAGGAGTGGCAAAGATCTACAATGAGCACAAATGTTGCTCAGTGCTTCTCGGGCTCCACTCACAGAACAAAGGAAAGTTAGCACAATTATACATTGTTCTTATCAATAAAACAGTCCTACCAAGTCTGAATATGGCATCTGAAAGATTCTATAGCCTTTCAGAATATATGAAAAGCTGGGTCCAAATCAAGCTCATCCAATAACAAGTTATTACTTATCTCTGGAGCGTCAGCTTTTTTTTCAATCTTGGCTTCTTTATGGTCTTAAAGAAGAACATGTTGTTATGCAGGCTGCCATCTTAATGTCTTTATTGAAAAGACAACCCGGCCTCCATATTGTGTTCCATATAATTTGCAATGTCATTCAGACTTGGCACCGAGCCATTCTTTTGCTCTACTAGTCCATGCTTTTGTAGAAGAATGACTCCATTTTAGATTTGACTATTAGATTTGACTATTAGCTCTTTTATCCCCTCCTTTTTATCAAACATGATAACATTCACAGTCCTCGGTAGGTGCACACAATGGTTGCAAGCATTAGAGCAATCATTAGCAGGATGATAGAGCCATAATGCATCACAGTATCGCA
This sequence comes from Amblyraja radiata, assembly GCF_010909765.2. Lineage (NCBI taxonomy): Eukaryota > Metazoa > Chordata > Chondrichthyes > Rajiformes > Rajidae > Amblyraja > Amblyraja radiata. The sequence continues at coordinate 84,076,029 of NC_045958.1, forward strand.
AAGTCCACCAAACCAAATGTATGGCTACCAGTTCAATAGTACCCCAAAGTCCATCAAACCAATGGTATGGCAACCAGTTCTCACTCTCTTCATTGACAACCATCCTGAAGAAGCTTGTGTAGGGTCGATGGATCAGGTGCCACCTGTAGGCGGTGTAATCCTTTCAGCCGATATTGGGGTTGTGCCTTAAAGTTCTCACCTGTCCGAGGGTGTTGCCAGATCCTTCTTAGATTGTTGCACAGGTGCTCCCACCTCTCAGCCCGAGGTGGTGTTCGCCACCTTGATCTAGATGCTAGCGTATCCATGGGTTTGAATAGCTTCTCCACCCAGTAGGTTTGGGTGGCCTTCTTCCACATCACCATGTAGAAGTGGCTGCTGTACTGGAAGCCAAAGACAAAGCCACCGTAGATTGTGGTCTGTAGTGGCGTAGAAGGTGCCACTGAAGTTGATGGCATTGAACGCAAATCCGACAGCAAGGCTAGGGTCAGAGTTGGCGGTCTGCAGTAACTCCCTGCCCTTGTTGCGCACTACCCAGTTAGGAACGATCTGCATCATCCTGTTTGGAACTTCCTCAGGTCAGTCTCACTGATGGTGCTGTTCTCGGGGCATATGTCATAGATATCTGGGATGTTGTTGTCAAAGTCACTCTTGCATTTGTCTCCGCTGCTGTTACCATCGGCATCGATCTGGTCAGGGTTGGGAACAAAACGGCAATTGTCCTTCTCATCTGAAACGCCATCATTGCCATCCTCATAAATGTGAGGTTATCCATTTTGGTGGCAAAAACAGGAAAGCAGACTATTATCTAAATGGTGGCAGACTAGGAAAAGGGGAGATGCAGCGAGACCTGGGTGTCATGGTACACCAGTCATTGAAAGTGGGCATGCAGGTGCAGCAGGCAGTGAAGAAAGCGAATGGTATGTTAGCTTTCATAGCAAAAGGATTTGAGTATAGGAGCAGGGAGGTTCTACTGCAGTTGTACAGGGTCTTGGTGAGACCACACCTGGAGTATTGCGTACAGTTTTGGTCTCCAAATCTGAGGAAGGACATTATTGCCATAGAGGGGGTGCAGAGAAGGTTCACCAGACTGATTCCTGGGATGTCAGGACTGTCTTATGAAGAAAGACTGGATAGACTTGGTTTATACTCTCTAGAATTTAGGAGATTGAGAGGGGATCTTATAGAAACTTACAAAATTCTTAAGGGGCTGGACAGGCTAGATGCAGGAAGATTGCTCCCGATGTTGGGGAAGTCCAGGACAAGGGGTCACAGCTTAAGGATAAGGGGGAAATCCTTTAAAACCGAGATGAGAAGAACTTTTTTCACACAGAGAGTGGTGAATCTCTGGAACTCCCTGCCACAGAGGGTAGTCGAGGCCAGTTCATTGGCTATATTTAAGAGGGAGTTAGATGTGGCCCTTGTGGCTAAGGGGATCAGAGGGTATGGAGAGAAGGCAGGTACGGGATACTGAGTGGATGATCAGCCATGATCATATTGAATGGCGGTGCAGGCTCGAAGGGCCGAATGGCCTACTCCTGCACCTAATTTCTATGTTTCTATGTTTCTATGTTTCATCAATATCCTGATTGTCATCACACTGATTACCCACCAGGTATGAGTCATTGTCTTCCTGGATAGGGTTATGCATAATCTCTTTCAAGAGGTCCATCTGTTTCAAAATGTTCAGCTTCTCTCTCTCTAGACGCTTGGTCATACGATAGAGATCAAAATGCTTCAACATTATTGATCAAATGTGTTTTTTCTTTCCGAAGTTGTGACCGCTTCCTCCTGATCTGTAAATATGTTCTTTCTTCTGTACGGGTCAGCTTTACATGGCGCTGCAGGTAGTGATCAATCAGAAACACTTTATTACATCCTGGGTGGAGCAAGGTCTTTCACGCACCTCTTCATGCTGCTCTTTTATGCATTTCTTAAGTCCATCAAATCCTCTGTAAACAACACAACAACCCTTGTATCTACTGACATTGATACATGATGGGAGAAATCTTCCCTTTCCATGTTTGACTTTGGTTTCCGGCCACGTTTTTGTCCAGATTGTTTCTTCACATCCCTAATATTGCACTTCTTAACTGGTAACTTACTCTTCTTCTTCCAATATGGTTGAAAAGACTCATCTGAAGAGCCATTCTTAACTTTTATTTCTCTGTCATCTTCACTTGATAAATACCTTTCAGAAAGGTCACTCGACTCTAATCCATCCACAACATAATTTCTTATAGAACAAGATGCTTCATTGCAGTTAACTGTTTATTTCACATTTAATGGTTGAGTTGCATCTTGTACCTGAACCTTTTCCCAAGAGCACTCTGTATATTCAGGATCTGAGCACAAGAACATAATCAAGCTAATTCAATAACAAGTTATTACTTATCTCTGGAGCGTCAGCTATTTTGTTCAATCGTGGCTTCTTTATGGCCTTGAAAAGAAGCACATGTTATTATGCAGGCTGTCATCTTAATGTCTTTATTGAAAAGACAACCTATTGTGTTCCATATAATTTGCAATGTCATTCAGACTTGGCACCGAGCCATTCTTTTGTTCTACTAGTCCATGGTTTTGTAGAAGAACGACTCAATTTTAGATTTGACTATTAGATTTAACTATTAGCTCTTTCACCACATCCCAGCGGTTGGTGAGTAACTTTGTAGATTGTAACATGTATGGCATTCATCCAGGTATCAGATGTATCAAAATATAATGAGGGTTTCCGACTCTACCAGCCGTGTGATTCAGAGCCCAAACATTCATGAGTGAAATTATTTTTCTTCAGCTCCTTTCTGTTTCTGAACTGTTGAAGATTTTCAAAATATTGCATTCCACACTTCTTCCGCCCTTCTTCCTGTTCAGAAAGAAACCCAGCCTTGCCAATCTCTCTTCATATCCATAATTCTTCAGCCCTGCCAAAATCATTGTAAATCTCTTCCACATCCATCTGATGCTATTGCATTTATCTCATGGCATGTTGACCAAAAATTTAGCAAATACCGCAGTGGTGGCCTTAATGGTGCTGTGTATAGTTTTAGCAGAGCTTCCTGTTCTTGTATTTCATACCCAATTATAAAAGCTGAGGACCCTGTGTGTCCTTTTTACCATTACCTTAACCACAACACTGCTACCTTTTGGATTGTGTGAATCTGCACGCTGATCCCTTCATTCCTCTACATTCGTAAAAAAATATTCCAACGCTGGATAAACAGGGGGCGGTAGGAATGGAGGAGCTAAATACTATTAAAATCACCAAGGAGGTGGTATTAGGGAAATTAATGAGACTAAAGGAGGATAAATCCCCTGGACCTGATGGATTACATCCAAGGGTCTTGAGGGAGATAGCGGTGGGGATTGTGGATGCATTGGTGATAATTTTCCAAAACTCCCTGGAGGCAGGAATGGTCCCAGTGGATTGGAAAATGGCCAATGTAACACCTATATTTAAAAAAGGAAGTAAACAGAAGGCGGGTAACTATAGACCGGTTAGTTTAACATCGGTGGTGGGTAAAATGTTAGAGACAATTATTAAAGAAACACTAACGGGGCACTTGGATAAACATGACTTAATCGGACAGAACCAGCATGGCTTTGTGAAGGGGAAGTCCTGTTTAACGAATCTGCTTGAATTCTTTGAGGAAGTAACAACCCGGGTGGATAAAGGGGAACCGGTGGATGTGGTATACTTGGACTTCCAAAAGGCTTTTGACAAGGTGCCACATAAGAGACTATTGCTAAAAATAAAAAATTATGGGATTGGGGGTAATATATTAGCATGGGTAGAGGATTGGCTAACAAATAGGAAGCAGAGAGTGGGGATAAATGGTTCATACTCGGGATGGCAACCGGTAACTAGCGGGGTTCCGCAAGGGTCGGTGCTGGGACCCCAGTTGTTCACAATTTATATAAATGATTTGGAGGAGGGAACCAAGTGTAATATATCAAAATTTGCGGACGATACAAAAATGGGAGGAAAAGTAGGGGATGAGGAGGATAGGAAGAGTCTGCAAAAGGATATAGATAAGCTAGGTGAGTGGGCAACAACTTGGCAGATGAAATTTAATACTAATAAATGTGAAGTCATTCACTTTGGGAAAAAAAATGATAGGGCAAGTTATTTTCTAAATGAGGAGGAGCTGCGTTGTAATGCAACGCAAAGGGATCTAGGGGCATTAGTACATGAATCACTAAAAGTTAGTATGCAGGTGCAGCAAGCAATCAGGAAGGCCAATGGAGTTTTGGCCTTTATTGCTAGGGGGATTGAGTATAAAAACACGGAGGTCTTGCTGCAGCTGTACACAGTATTAGTGAGACCACATTTGGAATACTGTGTACAGTTCTGGGGTCCATACTTAAGAAAGGATGTACTAGCCCTGGAGGCAGTGCAGCGAAGGTTTACAAGATTAATTCCTGCAATGAGGGGATTGACATATGAGGAAAGGTTAAGTAGGCTGGAACTCTACTCTTTGGAGTTTAGAAGAATGAGAGGCGATCTCATTGAAACATATAAGATCGTGAGGGGCCTTGATCGGGTGGATGCACCGAGGATGTTCCCAATGATCGGGGAAACTAGAACTAGGGGACATAGTTGCAGAATAAGGGGGGGCTCTTTTAAAACTGAGATGAGGAAGAACTTCTTCACCCAGAGGGTGGTTAATTTATGGAATTCACTGCCCCAGGGAGCAGTGGAAGCAGAAACGTTAAATATATTTAAGTCTAAAATAGATGGTTTTTTAGCTGCCAAGGGGATAAGGGGCTACGGGGAGAGGGCAGGGATATGGACCTAGGTATGGTTAGTATAGTAGACCTGAGTGATCTCCTGGACAAGTGTCGATCGCCTGGATTGGGGTCGGAGAGGAATTTCCCGGATTTTTTCCCCGAATTGGACCTGGGTTTTTATCCGGTTTTTTGCCTCCCCCAGGAGATCACGCGGTTCTTGGGGTGGAGAGGGGTGATAGCGGTATAAAGGGGAGGGTAGTGTTTTGTGTTCTGTGTCTTGTGTCTACTGTTTGTGGGTAAGTGTGTCTGTTTAGTGTTCAGCCATGAGCGAATGGCGGTGCGGGCTCGACGGACCTGGTGGTCTACTCTCGCACCTACTTTCTATGTTTCTATGTTTCTATGTTAGAACCTGCTTCTTTATATTTTCTGTGTTCAGTAGATGTGATCATTTTGAAATGTTATTTGGAATATACTGCCAAAATTAAATATGTTCCACAGCACAAATAAAGTGCTGACTAATAATGCAATCCATAAACAAGTAATTCCTTACTCTCACTTTAATTATAATTGGAAACTACTGTGTCTCTGCTGATGTCTTTGGTTGTGCGATTTCCTGTCTGGATGCATAAATTTATGTTTAAAGTGCCATGAATATTTTATTGTATGCTGCAATATTGCTTTCAATGCTTTCAACTTTAGAATGGGAGGTGTGTCTGGCAGGTTGTCAAAATTTTAAAACAAAAGAGTATAACAATAAAAGTCCCAGCAGATTTTCGGGCCATTTGAAGTATCTTGTGCACATTTTGATGCTATATTTCATTTCTCCTGAGCTGTCAGTCAATTACATGCATTTAAAGTATGCTTGGAAGATTAATACAAATTTACTGCTGGGAAATCATTCAATACCTCGGGCCCTATTGAGTTTTATTAAGAATGCCCATTTAGGAAATAGTGTTTTGCCAAATCTTCTCAATTCAGATGTCAAATGAAAACTGGGGAAGCAGACCTGCTCAACACCAGCTTAGCAGCTAATGAAGTACAGAATGTCATTGTAACGGAAAGGAGGAAAAAGAAAAAAGAAAAGTTAGGAAAGGATAGAAGCAAAGAAAAGGAAAAGATAAATAAAAATGAATGGAGGAACAAAGGAAAGAAAGAAAGAAAGATAGAAAGTAAAAGAAAGGAACAAAGGAAATAAAGAATTAAACAGGGAAAGAAAAGGTATGGAAAGGGAGGGAGGGCTGGTCCCCCAATGCAATATTTCACCTCTCCACTAATTCCAATATTGGTGGCCATTGGGTGGGGGGGGGGGGGGGGTGGTGGCTTTCAGGAGCGTTAGTGTGGGTGTTGTGGGCAGAAGGGACTGATTTCCAGAGGGCTAGAATGGACATTTTTGGGGCAAATGGATTCTTGGGCTGGCAGCACAGTCACTCGGGCCAGCTGGGCTGGCACCCACCAGTCACTCCGTCCTGGTGGGCTGGCAGCTCAGTCACTCGGGCCTGGTGGGCTGGCAGCTCAGTCACTCGGGCCTGGTGGACAGGCAGCTCAGTCACGCACGGCTGGTGGGCTGGCAGCTCAGTCACTCATGGCTGGTGGGCTGGCAGCCTACTCACTCACAGCTGGTAGGCTGGCAGTTGACTCACTCATGGCTGGTGGGCTGGCAGTTGACTCACTCACGGCTGGTGGGCTGGCAGTTGACTCACTCATGGCTGGTAGGCTGGCAGTTGACTCACTCATGGTTGGTGGGCTGGCAGTTGACTCACTCACAGCTCGTGAGCTCACACACACCCCTCATCACACACGCACACACACACTCCATCACACACACACACACACACACACGCGCACACACACACACACACACACACACACACACACACACACACACACACACACACACACACACACACACACACACACACACACACACACACACACACACACACACACACACACACCCTCCATCTCACACACACACACCCTCCATCTCAAACACACACACGCACCATCAAACACACACGGGCTGGCAGCTCCGTCACTCTGGCCTGTTGGGCTGGCAGCTCAGTCACTCTGGCGTGTTGGGCTGGCAGCTCAGTCACTCGGGCCTGGTGGGCTGGCAGCTCAGTCACTCGGGCCTGGTGGGCTGGCAGCTCCACTCGGGCCTGGTGAGCTGGCAGCTCAGTCACTCGGGCCTGGTGGGCTGGCAGCTCAGTCACTCACTCACACACACACCATCTCTCACACACACACTCACACCATCCATCACACACTCTCACACACTCACACACTCACACACAACATATATATGACTGTAAAACTGTCTTGAATCTACTCTCGCAGTTGTGCGCAGCCTCTCCCCTGAGCGGGACTTCCGGAATGAGTGCGACATTCAGTTCAAGCAGCACAGTGCAGATCAACCCTTCAATTCAGTTCAAACGGCACAGTGCAGTCCAACCCTTCAATTCAGTTCAAGCAGCACAGTGCAGACCAACCCTTCAATTCAGTTCAGTCGGCAAAGTGCAGATCAACCATTCAATTCAGTTCAAGCAGCACAGTGCAGACTCACAGTTCTGTTTACTCACGGCATAGACTCACAGTTCTGGACTCAACTCTCACTCACGGTCTTCCAGGGTGACTGACTCACATCCGGCCTCCGGTGCTTTATTCTCCTGGCCCCCCGAAGGAGCGTTACCTTCATCATGGTGACTGACAGGCGAGAAGACCAATCTGCTGATCTCATGATTTTTTAAACATTCATACCTTTTTTATTACTTCACCGATTGGAAAAAACCTTGGGGCGGTTGGAGGAGAGGAGGACGGTGAGTAAGATGGTGAAAAAAATCATAGCGATATAGGGTAGCATTTTTTCTAAAATGTATTTACAATGTAGATAGGAAGTGTTGAAGATGAAACTTTTTGTTATAGTATAGATTTCACAAACTCAGGATATTCTAAAGAACTCTACACCTGATGAAGCACTTTGGAGCTATAAAATCTATTGTAACAGGAAAAGCAACTAAAGCTGCACTCTAAATGCTCCATAAACACCAATGTGATAATGAATGGATAATTTGTTTTTGTGACATGGTTTGAGAAATAAACAGTGGCCATAGCACAAGATAAAAAACTTGGTTCCTCTCTAAATTAATATGATGGCATTTTCTTTACATCAATTTGAGAGTTAGCCTCATTGGAATGCAAATTCCTTGGCAGCACCATACCCCACATTTTATGGCATTGAATCTTGGCTTAGGTTTTGTAGGCAAGTTATGGTGTCAAGACTTTTATGAAACACATGGTTGTGAGCATTATAAATGTACAGCAGAAAGAAATCCACACAACATAAGGGTTCAAAGTGGGTAATTCGTGATGATGACAAAATTAAATACATTACCTAAATGCTTCAAGATGTGACAACAAGTTGGATGAATTAGTGTCATTAAAGAAGTATCTTTGCAGGTTAAATGAACCTGTGAACAGACTGTTCAAGGATATCTTGCATGTAGAAAGGACAGACAGAGGTGTAAGGGATTTCATTGGAGTAGTAAGTATTGGCTCAGCTCAACATAATATAGAATTGCAATCAATTTGTCTTGAGGGAATAAATAGCAAAGGGTAGAAAACATTGTTTGCTGTTAGTTATGAGTAATCAAACACTATTGTAGTACTAGATGACATAAATCAGGGAAATAGTGGTGTATGTAACAATGAGTGTCCAATCATTTACAGTGCCAGAGACCTGCATCCAATCCTGACTATGGTTGCTGCCTGTACGGAGTACATACATTCTCCCTGTGACTGCATGGGTTTTCTCTGGGTGCTCCAGTTTCCTCCCACATTATAAAGATGTGCATTATTGTAAGTTAATTGGCTTCTGTAAATCAGATCTAGTGGTATGACAGAACCAGTGAATGGGCGATCGCTGGTCACGATTTAGAAATAATGAATCTCAGCAACCTAATAAATTCAGTGGAAAATGCCTAGCAAATTGGCATTAACTAGCTTTAATTGGCACCATCAAATAGCGAACGCTTTCACTCTTGACTCAAGCAATGTCCAGATGATGACAACGCAGTGTATATGTCATTGGCCTTGTAATCTAGTGGTCTGGAATAAAATGAGCATCTTGGAGGATTTATGTCACCGAGGAAGATGGCTAGATCATTAGATACATTGGGTGTAAGATGGCTAGATGGCTAGGTCATTAGATACAGTGGGTGTAGATAAATGTTTGCAAGTCTGAGGAATTGGTGTTTATGGGGATCTGGTACAGAAAAGAAGATGAGGCCATCATAGATTAGCCAGGATCACATTGAATGACAAGGCTGACTTGAGGGTTCTGTTGACTTCCCCCTGCTCTGATGTTCTTCTATTTGTGGAACAAATGCTGACCATAGATTGGTGTAACAACTCGTCTGGATCACTAAGGTACTTAAGGAAAGATGTCTGCTACCTCTACCCAGACTATCTAATGTACCTACCGAAACGAACACTTGAATCTTAGCTACCCTATGAAGCAGCCCAGCCGATCATTCAATTGTACCAAACCCACCATGATAGACTCATGCTTGCAAAATAATGATGGGAAACAAATATTGGTCTTTGTAGAGTTATTCACATCCTGAAATAACGAATAAAAAGAAAACTATAAAGACAATAAAACACATTTTGTTCAGATAGGAAACCTGAATTAGTACTGATGTAAAAATTGGTAGGTGCGTTTCCTTTTTCCCCAATATTTTTATCTCCAACATTTGAAGTGACAATTCAAAACTTTATAATTCTCACTGTCCCATTTAACAATGCTCATCCTGGAATGAGTGGCCTGTTGACTGAGCCTGCTACATTTTGGCTCAATGACTCTGGGACAAAGAGAGGGAAACTGACTGGTGGTTAGAACATAGAACACAGAGCACTACAGCACAGGAACAAACTCATAATGCCAGTTCCCAAAATGATGCTTAATTAAACTAATCCCATCTGCCCGCACAAAATCCATATCCCTCCATTCCTTGCATATCTATGTGCTTATCTAAAAGCCTCATAACACAGCACAATCATATCTGCCCACCACTGCCCCAGGTAGTGTGCTTCAGACACACCATCCTCTGTGTAAAATAAAACTTGCCCTCACCCCTCCTTTAAAATTTGCCCCTCTAACCTTAATGTTAGTCTCTTAGTCTCTTACATTACACTGATGACCTCTGGCCACTACTGCAAGACAAAATGAAGTTATGAATTTAGCAATTAGCACAGTTACCCTACAAACCCCATCTATTTCACAGAACTGGACAGAATTATAAAGAAAGGGCTTTGACTGCTCATAAATGTATTCATCCCTGTTTTACACAACAAATTGCAATATTATTCATTTTCTATCTAAAACAACCATCACTCATTATTGTTGTCACAACAACATAGAAACTTCAGTTTTAATGAAAGACGTCCTCAGTGCATCGTACATGTACCAAGAACATGTCACGTCTGCTTATTTCAATGACATGCCTTTTCTGTTCTGGTTTCGTACTTCCTCTTGTTTTATTTACCAATGTTTCAATTGCCTTGCCTGAAATTTTCACTTTCAAAAGCACAATTTACATTCTGCCGAATCGTTACATGGAAATATTCCTGTAATGGTTCTTGTAGTTATTTACCAGAATTAATTTTTGGTAAACATAAGAAAAGTGATGGTTAAAGCATGTAGGTATGGCAAATTCCTGAGATTACTTGAGGCAATAAAAACAAAACAACATCTTGCTTATTTACAGAGGGAAAGATACTGAAAAGCAGAGAGCTCATGTTAAACATTGGTAAAAAAAAACCCATCTCCATGTTATAAGAAAGATGTAGATGCCCAAGTCAGAAATAGTGGAGTGAGTCATCAATGATTTAGATGAAGGGATTCAAAAAGTAACATTAGCAAATTTACAGATGACACAAAGCTGGGTGGCAGTGTGAACTGTGAGGAGGATGCTATGAGAATGCAGGGTGACTTGGACAGGTTGGGTGAGTGGGCAGATGCATGGCAGATGCAGTTTAATGTGGATAAATGTGAGGTTATCCACTTTGGTAGCAAAAACAGGAAAGCAGATTATTATCTAAATGGTGTCAAGTTGGGAAAAGGGGAAGTGCAACAGGATCTGGGAGTCCTTGTTCATCAGCCAATGAAAGTAAGCATGCAGGTACAGCAGGCAGTGAAGAAAGCAAATGGCATGTTGGTCTTCATAACAAGAGGAGTTGAGTATAGGAGCAAAAAGGTCCCTGTGCAGTTGTACAGGCCCCTAGTGAGACCACACCTGGAGAATTGTGTGCAGTTTTGGTCCCCTAATTTGAGGAAGGACATTCTTGCTATTGAGGGAGTACAGCGTAGGTTTACAAGGTTAATTCCCGGGATGGTGGGCTGTCATATGCTGAGAGAATGGAGCGACTGGGCTTGCATACTCTGGAGTTTAGAAGGATGAGAGGGTATCTTATTGAAACATATGAGATCATTAAGCATTTGGACACGCTAGAGGCAGGAAACATGTTCCCGATGTTGGGGGATTCCAGAACCAGGGGCCACAGTTTAAGAATAAGAGGTAAGCCATTTAGAACGGAGGCGAGGAAACACTTTTTCTCACAGAGAGTTGTGAGTCTGTGGAATTCTCTGCCTTAGAGGGCGGTGGAGGTCGGTTCTCTGAATATTTTCAAGAGAGAGCTAGATAGGGCTCTTAAAGATAGCGGAGTCAGGGGATATGGGGAGAAGGCAGGAACGCGGTACTGATTGGAGTTGATCAGCCATGATCACATTGAATAGCGGTGTTGGCTCGAAGGGCCGAATGGCCTACTACTGCACCTATTGGCTATTGGCTATTTCACAATTAAGGAGAGGGGAGATCTCCACAAAATGCTGGAGGAACTCACTGGGACAGGCGGCATCTCTGGATGGAAGGAATGTTAGTGATGATTCGGGTTGAAACCCTTCTTCAGACCCAAATAATTTCAGCTGCCATCCAAGACTCTTGCACATGTTTGGTGTTAAGATTCAAAGATGATTTTTTGCTCCACCCTTATGAGAAAGAATGACCTCAAGCCAATGCATAATGTAATGCCAATAAATCCAAAGGGAGCCTTAAACACAAAATGATTAAATAGTGGAGGTCACTGCCAAAAATAACAGTTTATCCTGGGATGAATTGTCACTATCTATTAACAATCAATAATTGATTATTATTTACTTTTAATTTCATAATGTTTAATTAATTTATTTATTTTTTACCCATAATCCAAGGAACATTTAAAAAGAAGAGTGGCATACAAATGATAAAGATAAGAAACCAAGAATATGCTGATGAAATTAGACAATGAGTTAGAAGAGGTTTGTAGTTTGTCTTTTTATGTTGTTGAGACAATGCTTGCTATGATAAATGAATCTGTTTATTATTGAATGCCAAATATATTTTTTTAACCACACCCTTTTTCATTTCTGTATCTTACTTATTGCTAGCAATTTTGTGCCATTGCATCCAAGATAGTTTTTCATTTTTAAATGTGCCACTGCGATGGCACATTTCCAATAAGGGAGGCATTGCCACCAATAATCACAACAGCCCATTGAACTACATCGATTCCCTTCCCAACAATGCCTCAAGTTTAAAGATGTCCTACATGTTTTCAACTCCATCCTCAACCCAAGTTAAATCAGTATTTCCCTCCAGTCTTATAATATTGCAGGATATTTGAGATCCTCCAATTTTATTTTCAATTTTTCATCCGTCCTTTTTCATCTTTTTCATTTTGCATCAGCAACTTTTATTTGCCTTAGCACTGTACTCTGGAATAATAAATCTGTCCTATTCTCTCGACTGTTTTTAAATACTCTGCAAAAGTGACCTTTTTCACCAAGGTATCCAGCTTGAACTGCCTTTTTCAGCGTTCTTCCAAAATGCACCTGTGAAATGTCCGGGGAAGATTTACTGCATTAAAGATACTGTGCAAATACATATTATTCTTGCATGAGCAGAGCTGTTCTTTCTTCCCAACTTTTTCCTGGATGTGTATCCCATCATTTTCTTTGCTCACACTCTCAAAAGGACAGCCCTCAAAACCTTGTTAATGCTTAGCTAATTATGCTAAAAAGTCATGCAATGCGTGAACTAATTTTTAGATTCTGGACAATTTATGTATGCAAATAACTCCATTAGCTGCATTAAAGGTTTGATGTGGCATTATGCCAAGTCTTTCATGAACAGCAATCATTTCAGCACAACCACTGATAACAATTCTGAGGACACACAAGGAACCACAGATGCTGGTGTACAAAAAAAGACACAAAGTGATGGAGTAACTCAATGGGTCAAGCAGCATCTCTTGAGTACATGGATAGGTTACAAAACAAAAAGACACATAGTGGCTGGAGAAACGCAGCAGGTCAGGCAGCATAATTTCTGAATTTTAACACAGGGTTTTAACCAAAATGGCCAGCAATTCCTTTGCCTCTACAGATGCTGCCTGACCCATTGAATTCAGTTTTTTTGCTCAAGATTCCAGTTTGCAGTCTCTTGTGTCTCCTCAGTATTTCGCATTGTCATCATTATGAAAGGTTGATTCACCTTGTAGTTTTTTTCACTGACTTTGGAGATGGAGATGAATTACATCGTGAACGTACAGTCTATATGAAGCGGGGAATATGGTCACACTGAGGGAAAGTTTATTATTAGTTTATTATTCTCAACTGCACTAAGATACAGTGAAAACTTTGTTTTGTGTGCTAACCTGGCAAATCGTAACATAGATCACTGCATTAGGTAGTGCAAATAAGAAAATAAACATCGTTCAGAATATAGTGATACAGCTGCAAAGAAAGTGCAGTTAAATAGAAGTGCCACTGCTGAAATTAGGTAAATTGAATGTTTGGGCATTCACTGTTAGCATATGAGAGGTCTTTTCAAGAGTCTGAAAACAGTGGGGCAGAAGCACTTCTTGAATCTGATGGTATGTGCTTTCAAATTTTGTATTTTCAGCCCGACAAGAAAGGAAAGAAGAGATAATGCCCATGTGTGAGTGGTCCTTGATTATGCTGGCTCCTTTCCTGAGGCAGCATGAAGTGTGGAGTGCATAGGAGGGAGGGTGGTTTGCATGATGAATGGGTCTGTATTTACAATTCTTAGTCCAAGATAGATTGTTCGTATTATCAACATAAAGGATGTTGAAGCTCTTAACCATTTCCACTTCAGCACCATTGATGCTTATTGGGGCATGTACTCCACTATACTTGAAGCAAGTTGATGACTAGCTCTTTCATCTTGCATGACATTGAGGGAGAGGTTGTTGTCCTAACCATGTTAATACATTTTTTATCTCCATCTTGCACTCTGTCTCATCATTGTTTGTGATCAGGCCCACCATAGTAATGATACTGCAAACATAGATTGAGTTAGAGCTGATTTTTTCTGCAGAGTCATGAGTGCTTACAGCGTATAACACGTGATTAGGAACACATCCTTCCGGGGCACCAGTGTTGAGAATTATTGTGGACCTATCCTCACAGATTATTATCTGTGGGCCAGAAAGCCAAGGATCCCGGATCCAAAGGCTGAAGACGGTGCTTATTGCTAGGTCTGGGGTTTGGAGATGAATTTGCATGGGATTATGGTTCTGAAGGTGGAACTTGGCCCAGAATACTGTCTTGATATATTTAAGGCTCTGTGAAAGTCCTAAATAGATTACTTGTACTGCTTGAGATCATTTGACTTGAATACTGCAGACTTGGACTTCACCTGGGAATGGACATTGCGGTTCACCCATGCATGTGGGGAGCACATGTATCATTTTTTGGTACACAATCCTCTATATACTTGTTGATGAAGTCTCTGACAGAAGTGCAATATTCATTTAAGTTAGCCGCAGAGTTCTTGAATATGCACCAAATCAAAGCATGTGCAAAGCACACGGCATTCGGGGTTCAGCATTGATGTGGATAGAGAACTGGCTGGCAAACAGGAAGCAAAGAGTAGGAGTAAACGGGTCATTTTCACAATGGCAGGCAGTGACTAGTGGGGTACCGCAAGGCTCAGTGCTGGGACCCCAGCTATTTACAATATATATTAATGATCTGGATGAGGGAATTGAAGGCAATATCTCCAAGTTTGCGGATGACACTAAGCTGGGGGGCAGTGTTAGCTGTGAGGAGGATGCTAGGAGACTGCAAGGTGACTTGGATAGGCTGGGTGAGTGGGCAAATGTTTGGCAGATGCAGTATAATGTGGATAAATGTGAGGTTATCCATTTTGGTGGCAAAAACAGGAAAGCAGACTATTATCTAAATGGTGGCCGACTAGGAAAAGGGGAGATGCAGCGAGACCTGGGTGTCATGGTACACCAGTCATTGAAAGTAGGCATGCAGGTGCAGCAGGCAGTGAAGAAAGCGAATGGTATGTTAGCTTTCATAGCAAAAGGATTTGAGTATAGGAGCAGGGAGGTTCTACTGCAGTTGTACAGGGTCTTGGTGAGACCACACCTGGAGTATTGCGTACAGTTTTGGTCTCCAAATCTGAGGGAGGACATTATTGCCCTAGAGGGAGTGCAGAGAAGGTTCACCAGACTGATTCCTGGGATGTCAGGACTGTCTTATGAAGAAAGACTGGATAGACTTGGTTTATACTCTCTAGAATTTAGGAGATTGAGAGGGGATCTTATAAAAACTTATACAATTCTTAAGGGGTTGGACAGGCTAGATGCAGGAAGATTGCTCCCGATGTTGGGGAAGTCCAGGACAAGGGGTCACAGCTTAAGGATAAGGGGGAAATCCTTTAAAACCGAGATGAGAAGAACTTTTTTCACACAGAGAGTGGTGAATCTCTGGAACTCTCTGCCACAGAGGGTTGTCGAGGCCAGTTCATTGGCTATATTTAAGAGGGAGTTAGATGTGGCCCTTGTGGCTAAGGGGATCAGAGGGTAAGGAGAGAAGGCAGGTACGGGATACTGAGTTGGATAATCAGCCATGATCATATTGAATGGCGGTGCAGGCTCGAAGGGCCGAATGGCCTACTCCTGCACCTAATTTCTATGTTTCTATGTTTCTAAGGATCTCATCTGTTTTCTCAGACCAGTACTGCATGGCTTCCTGTACTGCATCCTCCCGCTTCAGTTTCTTCTTGTAAGTAAAGTATCTTTTATTGTCATTCAGACATTTCAGTCTGAACAAAATTGTATACCTTACAGTCATAACATAGAATAAAATAACAAAACACACCCTTAACACAGTTTAACATCCACCACAGTGAGTCTACCAGGCACCTCCTCACTGAGATGGAAGGCTCCCTCTGCGTTTAGGCGATCCAGCTTTCGATGTAGGGACCCCGCCGGGTGATGGTAAGTCTTGCTGCCGCATCCGAGCTCCGCAGACGGGCTGGTTCAAACTCCGCGGCCCGGGGCGGTAGAAGCTGCCGAAGCTGCCACCCTCCAGTCCAGCGGACGAAGCTGTCGTTGCAGGGAGTAGTAGCACATCCAGTTTTGAATCTTCTGAGGAATTAGAGACATTGGGGTGTTTACTTAGATGTGAAGCAATGTGGTTGGAATAAGACAATTTATTGATGATATTTACTCTGAGGAGGCTCATGACCATCTCCACTTCAATACCATTGATACATTGTGGGGAATGTTCTCCACCCTGTGTCCTGACCTCGATGACCAGCTTTTTCATTTTGCTGACATTGAGGGAGAGGTTGTTGATTTGACACCACACTACTAAGATCTCAAGCTGCTTCCTGTACTCCATCTCTGATTGTTCGAGATCTAGTCCACAATGGTAATGTAGACCTACAAGCCTGTAAATGGAGTTAGAGCAGAATTTGGCCCCACAATCATGAGTGTTTAGGAAATTTATTAAGGACTGATAATACACCCTTGTCGAGAATTATGAACACTGTTAATAGTTGACTTTTAATAGCTGATGGGAACCTCAGGATGAAATAGGTAGAGATTAAGAATAAGGGGTAGGCCATTTAGGACTGAGATGAGGAAAAACCTTTTTTCACCCAGAGAGTTGTGAATCTGTGGAATTCTCTGCAGTGGAGGCCAATTCAGTGGAGGTTTTCTAGAGAGGGTTAGATATAGCTCTTAGGACTAACTGAATCAAGGGATATGGGGAGAAAGCAGGAACGGGGTACTGATTTAGGATGATCAACCATGATCATATTGAATGGCAGTGCTGGCTTGAAGGGCTGAATGGCCGACTCCTGTGCCTATTTTCTATGTTTTTATGTTTCTATGTTAAAGATGTCTGCAAATGCTCCTGCTAGTGGGTCTGCACAGGTTCTGAGGACACAGCTGGGAAGTCCATCTGGACTACTGTGATTTACTCTCAGAAAGGCCGGTCTAATGTCTCAGATGGCGACCAAGGGTTCAGGTGTAACCAAGGCTGTCGGGGTGGGTGACATCATTCCACTGACCTTCTGATCAAAATGGGGGTAAAATGCATTGAGCTTGTCAGAGAGGGATGCATTTTTACCAGTGATACTGTCCGATGTCACTTCATAGTCCGTTGGGACTTGCATGCCTTGTCACCAATGACGCGTGTCCATGAAGTTATCTCAGACTCAAGCTTGGTCCAAAATCTTCTCTTGGCATCTTTGATGGCGTTGCATAAGCTTGTATGGATTTTGAGTACAGGCTAGGATCACCTGACTTGAACACCTCAGACTTGGTCTTCACCTGGGAATGGAATCATGGTTCATTTATGTTTTCAGGCTGGGTAACACTTGGATTGTCTTCCTTAGCATACAGTCCTCTATGCACTTTCCAATGAAGTCTGTAACAGCATTGGCATTTTCATTTAGATTGGTCGCAGAATCCTTAAATATGGACCATTGAACATGGGTTCTTGAATATGATTGGAGTAGGGAGAGGTTAAAGATGTCTGCAAATTCTCCAGCCAGCTGGTCTGCATAGGTTTTGAGTGCACCTACAGTGACTTAATTTGGGCCAATATTTTTCCAAGGGTTTACTATATGGAAGGCCAACGCTCTTGGATTGATATTAGCAACATCCACTGAAGAGGCAAATTGCTAGCTGAACTACTTCAGTTCTGTTAGCTTCGGAGCTGACTTGGAAAGAATTGGCACTGGCTGCAATTGAAATGCATTTTACTTCGGAGTCACGTGAGTGACTACGTGAAGAACCCCGCTAGGACGCATGCGTGTCATATCGCTACACGCATTGCAACGAGTCACAGCAGGGGGAACGACGTTCCGCTTAGCGGCAAAATTTGAAAGCCGGGAACAGCAGGTAAGGAGACTCTGCGTTCCTTCCACTTACCTTACAGGTGGAGACATGGACCAGATCTGCGTTCCAGAATTTGAAAGCCGGGAACAGCAGGTAAGGAGACTGCGTTCCTTCCACTTACCTTACAGGTGGAGACAGGGACCAGATCCACGAAGGCTGCGGGAAAACTGGCGGGGGAGAACCGCGGAGTTGCGGGCAGCCGGCAGCAGCAGCCAACGGCACGCCAGTCTCCCGTAATGGGAGCAGCTGTGCCCGACTTCGCTCCCGCACCGGCCACGGCCGGGCGGTAGAGCGAAGTAAAAAACTAACAGAGTCGTTGACTCCGATGAGTCCGACTCTGAATAAGCCGCGAGCGGCCAGTGCCCGTGCGCATTGGGGCTGGTTGGAGCGGCTTCAGGAGCAGCCGCGAGCGGCCAGTGCCCGTGCACATTGGAGCCGGTTGGAGCGGCTGGGAGCGGGGAACTAAAGCAGCCGCGACGGCCAGTGCCCGTGAGCATTGGAGCCGGTTGGAGCGGCTGCAGGAACGGGAGCAGGAGCAGCTTCAGGAGCAGCCGCGACGGCCAGTGCCCGTGAGCATTGGAGCCGGTTGGAGCGGCTGCAGGAGCGGCTTCAGGAGCAGCCGCGACGTCCAGTGCCCGTGAGCATTGGAGCCGGTTGGAGCGGCTGCAGGAACTGGAGCAGGAGCAGCTTCAGGAGCAAGCAGCTTCAGGAGCAGCCGCGACGGCCAGTGCCCGTGAGCATGGTGCCGGTTGGAGCGGCTGCAGGAACTGGAGCAGCAGCGAGTGGCCAGTGCCCGAGAGCATTGGAGCCAGCTGGAGCGGCTGTTGGAGCAGGTACTCTAAAGTGACAGACTCCGGGAGATGGAGACTAGTCACAGTGGGCAGCTAGTAAGTCCTTCAGCAGTACCTCTTGTAGGGCTGCACAATGTTTCTCCCTCATCCGAGGGGAGTACAGGGGGTCAATTATGGGCTGACCCTAAAGAGGGGTGCAGAACATACCCCCAGTGCACATGGGGTGCAAGAAAACCTATTCGATATGGTGTCCCAGTTTATTCAACCCGACCAAACTGGCCAAAACCTGGAACCTAAAATAGCTGCAAGTATTCACTACTTGACATTTAACCAGCTATAAGAACAGGCATTAATTGGACACCACAGCAAGACACTTACCACCAGGGAACTGCAAAACACTGAATGTTCCCAGTGTCAACCAGAGTATTTGAAAACATGTCGGAGCCTCAATCAGAGCAAGGGACTTGAAACTACAGAAAGTTCTGAAAGTCCTAACAGCAGGAATTACGGTTTCGCCCGCAACAAGATCACCAAGATGCACTGGCTTTATTCTGCAACTAAAAATACTACTTGGAGGCAACTTATCAAAACAGGTAAAAGAACTTGACGAAGTGGGTAACCCTGGGGCTTATTAAAGCAACGACTAAAAACTACTTCCTGGGGAATGCGCTAACCCTCAACACCGACCCAACAACAGATCCAGACACCGGCGCCTCAACGTCCACGGAGGATGCCGAAAAAGTAACAAACCTACCAATAGTAACCATGGAGGTAGGTGGGTCTGGTTCCTAATGAGGTTGGTGGGAGATTACAATTCTATCTGGATGCTTGGAATAAATTAACTACCGACACTTATATTTTCAGAAGTATAGGGTTATACCATAGAATTTATACACAACATAATCCTCCAGTTCAGCATGTACCGAACCGAATGTTCATGCTTACAGGCAAAGAATAATCAAAAGCGCATGCTGAACTACAGTGGCCATATAAAAAAGGAGTAATGGAAGAAACCCAACACAAATCACAGGAATTCGTGTCCAAAATCTTTATCATAAACTAGATGGTGGTTGCCGCATCATCATAGATTTGACTAATTTGAATACTTCGTACAATATATACATTACTAGATGGGAACCTTGTTACTGCTAACAAATTGATTCCTAGGTTACTACATGGCAAGCATCGATTTAAAAGATGCTTGCTATACAGTATCCATTAGAAGTGACCACAGATGTTATTTAACACAATGGATCATCTGGGGTTCACCCTTAACACAGTCACATGTCAGTGACTTTGCTGAAAGAAAAGGTTACAGCCTTAATGGAGGTTTGCAGCAAAACAAAACCATCCATCAGACTGGTAGCAAGAATAATTGGCATTATAGTGGCTGCGTTTCCAGCCACACAAATCGGACCTTTACATTATCAAAAATTACAGAGGGCAAAAATTCGAGCACTCAAAAATTATGGTGGTCATTTTGACAGACCAATGAAACTACCAACAGAGGCCACAATGGAACAAAATGGTGGAAAGATAACATTAGGCATTGTTCCGATCCAAACATTATCAGCTACCCGTCTATGGAACTACAATCTGATGCCAGTGCACTTGGATGGGGTGCTACCAATTCCATCTCCAGCTGTGGGGGAGATGGAATACACAGGAGGCATCATTATTACAAACACTGGGCATAAACTACCTGGGAATGTTAAGTGCATTCCATGGCCTTAAGTCATATTGTTCTGGGTTATATCACCAGCATGTTAGACTACAAATTGACAACACCACCGTGGTAGCATATATCAACCATATGGGTCGGAACAAATCGACATCATGTGACAATCTGGCCAACACAATTTGGCAATAGTGTATCCAGAGAGATATTTGGATATCAGCTACCTACTTACCAGATAAACTAAATTTAGGGGCAGACAACAGGTCACACAAATTCAATGAAAACACTGAATGGATGTTGGATAAAAATGTATTTGCTGAAATTACAGCACGGTATGGAATACCAGATATCGACCTATTCGCATCCAGGCTCACACCAGTTATCGAATTATGTTCATGGGAACCAGAACCTGGGGCAGTGGCAACAGATGCATTTTCGCTGCATTGGGGGATTGTTTATTTATGCATTCCCTCCTTTTCTGCCTCATCAGTCGGGTATTTAGGAATATACAGCAAGACTCCGCGTCTGGTATTTTGATAATACCTGATTGGCCTACTCAACCATGGGTCCCGGTGATACCGACATGGTATTAGAACCATGCATCACCATCCATCATAGACCTAATTTACTGGTTCTTCCCGCAACAAGGGGTAGTTACCCATGTCATAATTATATAAACCTATTAATTTGTAGAGTTGAAAGCACCTCTACTACACCTGGGACTGATGGACCGAACAGTGGATATTATTTCAGCGGCCCACAGACAGTCCACCAAAAAACAGTACTTGGAGTCATCAAGAAATGGGAAGTACTGTCACAACATTAAACATCACCCACAGATCTATGAACATCCCGTCTGTTCTTGAATTCCTGGCAAGCCTCCATTACGATGAGAGGCTCAGTTATAGTGCCATCAACTGCGCCAGAAGTGCTCTGTCAACATACCTGTGGCAAGGAACAGAGCGGCATTCTGTTGGGACACACCCTGGTAACCAAACACATGAGGGGCATTTTTAATGTTAATCCCCCAAGAACCAGGTACTCCCAAATATGGGATGTGAGCATTGTACTGACCATGTTAAGAAACTGGTCTCCAGCTACAGCTCTGTCCCTACAGAAACTGACTATGAAAACAGTCATGCTGATGGCCTTGGTCACGGCACAAAGGGTCCAGTCACTACAGAAACTAAGGCTGGACAACATGATTATTTCATCTGGAAACTTAACTTTTCACATCAATGAATTAGTCAAACACAACAGACAGGGGTCAGCAGGCCTAAAAAACAGAATTCAGGGCCTACCCGACAGATGATCGTCTCTGTATTGTAACACACTTACTATTATATATGGAGCATACTAGATCATCAGAGGGAAAGAAATGTCACTGTTAATCAGCTACAAACAGCCACTCAAAACAGTGACAGTCCATCTCTAGATGGCTAAAACAGGTCCTAATAAAGGCTGGAGTAGACACTAGCATTTTAAAATCTCACTCCACCAGGGCTGCAGCTACATCGGCAGCTATGAAGTTGGATGTTCCTATGGACCAAATCCTTAAGACAGCAGGATGGCCAACGGAGAAAACTTTCCAACGATTTTATAACAAACCAGTCATTGAACCTGGAACATTTGCAGAAACAGATTTAAGTTCTGTAATATAATTTACCCCATAAATAGGGGCAATAATTTGGTGTTAATATATTTATCGTTGGGTTTCAATATCGTATTGATGCCTAATGATGTTAACTCTATTCTCCCCATAATCAAGGCAGATGTGATGCATGGACTCGTTTCCACGGCATGAAATCACAGAGCTTTAAAATCTTCACGTAGTCACTCACGTGACTCCGAAGTAAAATAGTAAGATTAAACGAGAACTTACCAGTTTGAAGTTTGATCGTTATTTTATGAGGAGTAACGTTGAGGGATTACGTGCCATCCGCTCCCACCCTTGATCAGATACTCAACTGGTATCTCTTCTCTAATCTTACTATGTTTAGTCATTACAGTTATCTGTGATTTCACACCGCTGCTTTGAAGAATGACGCGCATGCGTCCTAGCGGGGTTCTTCACGTAATCCCTCAACGTTACTCCTCATAAAATAACGATCAAACTTCAAACTGGTAAGTTCTCGTTTAATCTTACTATTAAACTCACATGCTACAATCACCATGGAGAAACATTTACTTCACCTGCACTAGCTGTGATAGCGATGTTCTAATCTCACTTTGAAAGTTGAGAGGCGAATGAACAATTGGACATATTTCTACAACAGAAGACATAATCCACTTAACATATTCACTTGGCGACTCCCATTGGCTGTGAAACTCACTGAAAATGGACAGATACGTGAATTTAGCACTGACTGAACAATTTATCATTTACAACCTCTGAAGTAACGAAGCTTGAACACCATCCAGGTAGGAGTTGATTAAGGTTTAGTAGCAGGAATTGATTATTAGGCTCCTCAAACTCAGTCCATCATTCAAATAGATTGTGGCTGACCTATTATCTCAGTGTCACTATCTTGCTATACCCAAATCTCTCGATTCCCTTCAGTCCAAAAATCTATCGACCTCAAATATACTCAATCACTAATTCTCAACAGACTTCTGCTACCTAATGGGTGAAGAATTGGTGTTACGACAAGGTGTGGATGAGGGACAAATGGAGCCAGGAAGGTCAGAGAGGAACATAGTTCCTCCCCTCCATAGTTCAGAGTTCAGAGACCATGGTTAGTAGATGATAGGTGGAAGCAGACAAAGAAAATAAAATGAGCAGATTGAACCAGCAGATTGAAAGCGTTCCGGCTTTCGGCGGCGGCGACATCACCACGGAGGTCCGCTGGACTGGAGGGCGGCAACTTTGGCCTGGATCGGTCGCCTCGGCGCAGAGGGAGAACAAGGAGGGAAGAGACGGAGACTAAGACTTTGCCTCCATCACAGTGAGGATGTGCTTGGTGAACTCACTGTGGTGGATGTTTAATTTGTGTTTATTGTATGTTTTGTTATTATTGATTCTGTGTATGACTGCAGGCAACATAATTTCGTTCAGACCGAAAGGTCTGAATGACAACAAAGGAATCTAATCTAATCTAATCTAAGGTGGGAGGGAGAAGGTAGAGTCGGAGCCCACCCTTCCTATCACCTCACTCATCTGGTTCCACCTGCCCATTATTCCTCCCTTATCTGGTTCCATTTACCTTCCTCTATCCTTTGTGTCCACGTCCTATCATCCTTTATCCTCTTTTCTCTCCTTATTTCTCGCTACCCACCACCTACCACATCCCATCTCCCAACTCCATATCTCTGTCTGCTTGAGTCAAGGTGCTCAAGAGTTAAGAGTGCATAATTGTCATGTGCATTGGGAAGGAAACAACAACATTTTGATGGGCTGCAGTTTTATAGGCACATTAATGCAATAATGTACAAATAAATATCCAATAAACACGAATGCAAAAAAAAAGATCTCTTAAACCAGGTAACCAGACCATTCTAATGCAAATCATAAGGCAGGAGCAGAATTAGGCCATTTGGCACAACGAGTTTGCTCTGTTACTCGACTGTTTGATTTTTCCCTCTGAACCCTATTCTTCTGCCTTCTCCCTGCAACCTTGGATGCCCTTACTGATCAAGAATATGTCAATCTCCGCTTTATAAATACCCAATGAGTTGGCCTTCACAGCCATCTGTGACAATAAATTCCACAGATTCACCATCCTCTGGCTAGAGAAATTTACCTTTATCTCCATTGTAAAGGTATTTTATTATTCGATAGATTGCAATGAGATTCTCCCCTCATCTTTCTAAACTCCAGCGAGTACAGGGCAGAGTCATCAAACACTCCTCCTACGTCAACCCGATGATCCTCGGGATCATTCTCATAATTCTCCTTGATACTTCTACAACACCAATACATCCTTACTCAGGATGGGGTCAAAAGCTGCTCACAATACTCCAAATGTGGTCTGACCACCACCTTATAAAGCCTCAGCATTATATCCTTGATTTTATATTCTAGTCCTCTCAAAATGCATACTAACATTGCATTTGCCTTCCTTATTACTAACTCAACCTATAATGTAACCTTTTGGGAATCCTGCACCAGCACTTCCAAGTTCCTTTGCAGCTCCGATTTCTGAAACCTCTCTCCACTTAAAATATAATCTGCGCTTTTATTACTAAACTACCAAAGTGCATGACTATACACTTTGCTCTGCTGTGGATAAACAAATTACAGATGATAGTATATACCGAAGATAGACATAAAATGCTGGAGTAACAGGCAGCATCTCTAGAGAAAAGGGATGGGTAACATTTTGGGTCTGAAGAAAGGTCCCAACCCGTAACATCACATTTTTCTCCTGAGATACTGCCTGGCCTGTTGAGTTTATCCAGCAATTTGTGCCTATCTTTGCTATGCTATATTCTATTTACCACATTTTTGCCCAAGTCCTTCCGCAGACACCCTGCTTCCTCAACGCTACCTGCCCCTCCACCTATCTTTGTATCAGCCACAAATCTGGCCACAAAGCCATCAATTCCATCATCCAAATCATGAACATATAATGTGAAAAGTAGCAGACATAACACCAAACCCTGCTGAACACCATTAATCACCAACACAAAAACGGTCTTCTTTATTCTCATGCTTTGCCTTGTGCCAGGCAGCCAATGCTCTATCCATGCTTGTACATTGCCTCTAATACCATGGACTCCTATCTTGTTTAGTAGTGCGGCACCATATCAAAGGCCTTCTGAAAATCTAGATAAACATAAAATCTACAGTATATAAATAACATCCACTGACTCTCCTTTGTCCATCCTGGTTATTACTTCTTCAAAAAATTGCAACAGATTTTTCAGGCAAGATCTCCCCTTAACAAAACTGCTGGCTTCGGACAGCTTTATCATGTGGTTTCAAGTATCCTGAATATGAATACTAAATAAATAATAACATTGCATTTGCTTTCCTTACTACTGACTCAACCTACAGATTAACCTTTTGGTAATCCTGCACCAGTACTCCCAAATTCCTTTGCAGCTCCGATTTCTGAATCTTCTCCCCACTTAAGACAATGGCTTAATATTGGACTCTAAAATCTTACAACCACTGAAGTCAGACTAACTGGCCTATACTTTCCTTTCTTTTGTTATCTGGACCACATCCGCTCCCACCCTGGCTCTTGCAAAGATGCCAACCCACTCCTCTCAAATTCATCCCTCATCTTAGCAGCAGATTTCACTCCCATCCCAGATTCCATACCAAGTTTTATTCCCGAGACTCATCCCTTCCCACCCAAACCACCCCCTCCCCAGGAACTGTACCCTGCAACCGCAGGAGATGCAACACCTGACCATATACCTTCTCCCTTGATGCAGGGACCCTGACAGTCCTTTCAAGTAAGGCTGAGGTTCACTTGCAGCTCCTCCAACCTCATCTACTGTATCCGCTGTTCTCGATGTGGGCGAGAACACTGTCCAGGGCATTCTCCATTGCCAGCAGTGAAGTGATATGCAAACTGGAAGAATAGCATCTCATATTCTGCTTGTATAGCTTGCAACCCAATGGTATGGACATTGAATTCTCCAATTTTACTGTAACCTACAACCATCCCCTTGATCTTTTTCCCTGATCCCCTCTCTTCCCTGTACCTCACATGGATGCAGATCAATTTCTCCCACTATCCTGTCCTCCCTCCCTTATCCCCTTTTCCCTTCCACCTGTCCCCTTCCATCTACATTCCTTCCTCTGACCTCATATTTCCAGCCTCTTGTCTCACAGCTTTTTGTCTCATTTTCATCTTTTGCCTTTGTTCACACATCTGCCGATCAACTTCCCTTCACCTGTTATCCATCTATTGTTTGCCAGGCACACTCTCATCCCAACCTCTCTTTCAGCTATCTCCCCTCTACTGCAATTAGTCTGAAGAAGGGTCACAATCCAAATAATCACCCTCTATGCCCTCCAAAGATGCTGCACGACCTGCTGAGTTACTCCAGCTCTTTGTGTTTTTGCTCAAGATTCCAGCATATGCAGTTGCTTGTGCCTTCTTTCTCCTGATGATCTTCATGGCAAAGAAAGCGATGGGTGTAAAAATGGTGCAGAGCCCAAGTATGCAGCATTTTACCAGCACACAATGTGAAGCATTAGTTCCAAACATGATCCATACCTTAAGGAAATGTGATACATGGTGATTTGGAAATTAGCAGCAATTGGCCAATGGGTAATGGGTAGCAGCTCGATACCTTTAAAGAATTTAAATAAAATAAAGAATTGTTCCAGACCAGTGGGAAGCTTATTTACTTGTTGCTTTAACGATGAATGTACTCAACTAAAGGAGACCTGAACTAAGTACATTGGAGATTTATTGAAAATATACAGTTGAGTTAGACCTTGGAGCATGTCATGTTGCATGTCATTACGTTGAATAAACATTGTTATTTTATCCTATTTCACTGATGTAATAGGTGGGATAATTTTGAAAGGTGACAAGGGAATCTATAGAGGATGGTGTTTGCACATAACGGTTGACCCTTTCCCTGAGGGTGATAGAGACTGCAGATATGAAAGCTAACAAAATCTGAGATCAAGTTGCATCTTGTGAATGGGACACACTGTGACCACAAGACAGCCATGTTGGAGGGAAATGATGTTTGAAGTGGTGCATGAGCTATTAGCAAAGCAAATAGGTTTGTACTAGATGGTGTTGAGATCCTTGACTCTTAATGTACCTTCAACATGTCCAAGTTATTTTATTTTATTTCTGATTTGGATCCTGACAGCCAAATGAGTATCGCATCAAAATACACAGCCTCTTATCTGCATTGACTCCAATTTCTCCCACGTTCTAGTTCTCCCCCTTTCTCCCCATCTCCTTCCTCCTACATCGTTTTCTCTGGCCTCATAATTTACGCACCTTCTCTCCTTATCTCACAGTCTTTTGTTTCCTTTACACATCTGGCCTTTGTCAACCCATCAGCCAATTAACCCCCTTCACCTCTATGCATCCAGCTCTTGCCTAGCTTTATCCCACCCTACTTTTCTTCCAGCTTTCTCCCCCCCCCCTCCCATTACACTCAGTCTGAAGAAGGGTCCTGATCCAAAACATCACCTATCCATATCCAACTGAGATGCTGCCTGACCCACTCAGTTACTCCAGCACATTCTGTTTTTGCTCAAGATTCCAGCATCTGCAAGTCCTTGTGTCTACTGTGGCAACATTTCATCCTCCTGCAATCAAATTTACTTTCCTTGTTGCTATTAAGCCTTATGGTGTGGATGTTAATTGATAAATTAAAATCATGCAAGAGGAGTGAGTGTTCAAGTAGCAGATAACCTTGTGCTCCAATTTCCTGTTGAAAGTGGTAACCGTCGATGGACTCGTTAGTTTGAAATAATGACTTGTTTTTCTACTGTTAATTCTGTCATATTTGAGCAATCATCCAGTTAGAAAAAAAAATCATCTGTAAGGATATGAAAACAGAAAGTGCAAGGAAGGCACAGCAGGGACCATCCTCCCCATGGGAGAGGTGGAGAAACCCTGTTTCTTCGGCAGATATCAACGATCTCTTGACACTTAGCAGCAGAGAACAAGGAAGGTTCCCAGTCACCTTTCAACACTTGATCCACAAGCAACATCATTAAAACTGGCACAACTTGTCACCACTATGTCGGACATATTTTATGAGGAGTAGCTGTTAAGATTGGTTGCATAACTACACTTTGGAAGAGTCATTGCGGTTTATTAGAAAATATTATCCTTAGGATTCTGCACAGAGGTAGAACTCACACAACTGCTGTTTCAGTTCCATCAGAGGTTTCATCCTGACCTCTGGAGCTGTCTGCATGCATGTATTGCTTCTGATTAAACATGGTATCCTCTATGTGTAGAAAAGAACTGCAGATGCTCGTTTAAACCAAAGATAGACACAAAATGCTGGAGTAACTCAGTGGGACAGGAAGCATATCGAGAGAGAAGGAATGGGTGACGTTTCGAGTCGAGACCCTTCTTCATCCTCTGGGTGCTCTGCTTCCCTCCCCTATCCCAAAGCAGTGTGCGCTGGTAGGTTAATGGGTCAACTGAATGGCCACACTCAGAGGGTATGGAGCAGCCTTTACAGCCACCATTTAATTATTGGGATGTGACCATCTTACAAAATGCTGAGCACCTGGAAGATATGCAACTGTCACACAGAGAAAATGCAAATTCCACACAGATAGCACCAGTGATCAGGAACAAAGCAGAATTACTGGAGTTGGGAGGCAGCAGCACTTACCTGCTGCAACATCGTGCCACCCTTATTCATCTTCTCATCTTATATTTCTGGTGTATTTCTGATTAACCATCCTGCTTAGCTATTTAGGATGTTTTACTTGATAAAAGGCAATGTTTACAGGCTGGGTGTTGGTAACTGTGATAAGGGGAAGTCGTTTTTATCGTGAAGAAAAAATAATTAACACTTTTTGGTCTCTTGAGGTCTCACCCACCACTTTACAAATGATTAATTATTTTCTGAACTTCACTAAATACTTTTTTTGCAGCCAAATATGATAATCCATTTCTCTGCCATGAAATCCCACAGGCCACAATTAAATACAGGGCAGTACTTCTTTGAAAAATGATGTGTTTAAAAACATAATAAAATTAAAATAATTTTCGAATTATTCATTGCTATTGGCAACATTGGTTCTCCTCCTTATATGTAATACACCCATTTTGCCCACATAGTCAGAGTGGCACTTTCCCTTAGTCCGATTCAGGACACACTGGTTCACATATACACTATGAATGCACTGTATGTACACTCGTCCTCTTTATTTCACTGGGAACACATCCATTTTGAAAAGTGGCGGCTAAAGAACCATGAGCAGTTTGTAATTTGATGTGGTTTCTACTGGGAGATTAGGTGAAACTGCCAAAACTTCCTTTACTGGTAGACATTCTAACATATATCAGATGCAGAGGACATGCATGTGGACTAAAGTCAACCTGCTATCTAGGCTTAATTTAGCTTAGTTTAGATTTACAGCACTGAAACAGGCCCTTCGGCCCACCAAGACCATGCCAACCAGCGATCTCCACACATCAACTCTATCCTACACACTAGGGGCAATTTACAATTTACAAAAGTCAATTAACCTACAAACCTGCACGTCTTTGGAGTCTGGGAGGAATACTGGAGCACCCGGAGAAAACCCACGCACGTCACCGGGAGAACGTGCAAACTCCGTACAGACAGCACCCGTAGTCAGGATAGAACCCAGGTCTTTGGTGCTGTAAAGGGCATGTCCCACTTTCACGGCCTAATTCACGACCTTTTTTACTGGTGGACATTTTTCATCAGGCTAGAAAAACGCCCCGACCTACTTGATACCATGAGTACCTACGACTAGCATCACAACCTACCTACAACCTACCTACGACATCCTACGACCTCCTATGATCTAGTGACGACCATGCTGCAAGTATGAGTCAAGGGCAAACTCGGCAGAGGTTGTGAATTAGGTCGTGAAAGTGGGACAGGCCCTGAATGCAGCAATTCTACCACTGCGCCACCATGCCGCCCACGGCTATGGAACAGCAGCTGCTGAAAATCTGATTGTCTTGGAAATTATCAATACAAACAGTGATAATTGGAGATAGTCTTGATATACTTGTCTTGGATTCCTTGCGCCACTTACATGAAGCTCCATTGTAAAAGACCCAATATAAATTATCCTACTAAATATATATTTATGGCAACAGGAGGAAATGAAAATTTGTACAGAGTAGATATTTTAATAATAGCCGTAAATATAAAAGCAAAATACACACAACACTCTCATAAAATGCAGAAATCTTGCAGAAGCTGGCACAAAGATTTTTGTTCTACATGTTTATTATGATTACCAGGGGGATATTATTGTTCCATTTTTAATTTATTATTTGTTATTCTCATTTGCAGACAATAGGGATCACTGATCCTGTATCCCAATGTGGCCTTGAAAAGTTGCTAGTGAGGCAGCTTCAAACTATTGTCTTTGTGACACAGGGCGAGTACTATAATCATACATCATGTAGGATATTTACCTAGCTAAATCTAAATTACATTGCTTCCTGGATGGGATTTGGACAGGACTCCAGATCTTTATCCCTCCACATCACCATCTATATCTCTCGTTTCCCTTTTCTCTACCCAGTCTGAAGAAGGGTCTCGAGCTGAAACGTCACCCATTCCTTCTCTCCAGCGATGCTGCCTGTCCCATGAGTTGCTTCAGCTTTTTGTGCCTTTCCAGATATTGTTACCTACTGTAGCACCTCCTCCAACCTCATCTACTGCAGCACCTCCTCCAACCTCATCTACTGCAGCACCTCCTCCAACCTCAACTACTGCAGCACCTCCTCCAACCTCATCTACTGTATCCTTTGTTCAAGATGTGGACCCTTATACATTGGCGAGACCAAACGCAGACTGTGCGATCGTTTTGCGGAACACCTTCGCTCAGCAGGTGTGAACCAACCTGATCACCCGGTTGCTGGACACTTTAATTCTCCTTCCCATTCCTACACAGACTTTTATATCCTCGGTCTCCTCCATTGTCAGAGTGAGGCTAAACGCAATTGGAGGAACATCATCTCATATTTCCCTTGTTACAGCCCAGTGTTATGAATATTGATTTCTCTCACTTCAGGTAGCCCCAGCATTCTCTCTCTCTCTACCCCTCCCCCACCCAAGACACACTAGCTTCTCATTTTCACCCTTTCAAGAGCTTACAATGGCCTGTTTCCTTTATCATCATTACTTTTTTGCATACCTTTCATTCATTGATCTTTATCTCTCCACATCACCGTCTATATCTCTTGTTTCCCTTATCCCTAACCTGTCTGAAGAAGGGTCTCGACCTAAAACATCACCCATTCCTTCTCTCCGGAGATGCTGACTGTCCCACTGAGGTACTCCAGCTTTTTGTGTCTATCTTCAGAGATTTCAACCTGGTTCCAGGATGGCAGATTGCATAATAAAATCACTATGCTGCCATCCGCAAGGTATAAAAGTAGTGATGATAATCATGAGCTCAAAGTATGGCAGATAAGAGTCGTTCTTGTAGAATATTAAAAAACGCGTTGTGAGCATTCGTCGCAAGAAGGCAATTTTGGCAACTATGTCCATGTTGCTGCAAAGGTAAGCAATTTTGGTTGCTCCCGCTTCCCAGTTCCAGTCTCACAATTTGTTCTTTTTCAATTCAATTCAATTCAACTTTAATGTCATTGCACAAATACTAAGTATGGGTACAACGAAATGCAGTTTTGCGTCAGTCCGTAGTAGTAGTGCATATAGAAATTTAAAAAAAAGAAGATACAGAATAATCAAAATTACAGAATAATTAAACAATGGGGACGGAGGGACCGGATAAATCTATCGGCGGGACTCCGAGTTCAGCAATGTGATGGTATAATTGTAGAAGCTGTTCCTCATCCTACAGGTACGAGACCTGCCCAGAAGAACTAGTTGAGCCCCTAAGAAGAAATGAGGTGAGGGTAGAAATCCTCATAACATTATAAAAGCATCATGAAGAGCCATCAACTATAATGTTAGAGTCTGGTCCTGGGAAGCAGGAACAACTGCATCTGCAGAATGACATGCAGATCCATGACCCTCTGCATGGATCTCATTCAACAGGACTTTGCCCTAATTCCAACTGTACTTGACCCAAACTGCTGGCGATCAACGAAAGAACCGTCGAACATTTCTATCTCTGGAGGAAATCATCGGAGAGTGATGACTAAGGGGGAACAAAATTTAAAAAATCAAACTTTTTGGAGCCAAGCATTCTATGGTTATTGCGCCAACACACAGCTGCTCAACCTCATTAAGCTGTTTCCAAAGATGTAGAATGACTATTCCGTAACTTTATTAGTAAAGCTAAAAGGAAGCGTTGGGAATAAGAAGAGATAAATCTTTAATGACGAGAGAAGTTGCATTGGAAGGAGGAGGATAAAAGGACGTACTTAAAAGTATAAATCAAACCCACAGACCAAAGAGAAGCAATTAAAACACAACATCTGACACCAGCTTTTTATTGTGTCAACACCATAGTTGGCGAGACTGATTACGGAAACTGTAATTCATTCTGTTTTACAGTTCGAAATGAGCCAAGGTTTGTTAATCTTTTGCTTCAGATTACAATAATAATACCTCGTGGGAATGTCTGAAACCTACAGCTGTTATGCAAGAAATTAAATGACACAAAACACTATCATTAAGGTAATAAACACAGGTGTATTGTACTTCTTTACAGTCAATTATTGTGTCAAGCTACTGTTTTCATTCCATTATCTTTTCAATAAATTAGCCACACCACTCTGCACCTACTCTCAGAAATATGAGTACTTTTAAGAGGGCCCTTCTCAGTAATTCTACATTTAATCTCTCTCAAGCTTCGGCATGATGAATATACGATGGAGTTGTTATTCCGTGGGGACTTCAGGCTTTATTCAAAGAGTGTTTGTGACTGAACATGGGTCATACCTAACTCTTTATCAGAAGTCACCACATGGCCTTTATTTCAAAATAAAATGATGTTCCAAATTAACAGAATGCTTTTTCTTTTTTCTTTATTTGAGAGAAAGAATTCATTTAAGCTAAGAAGTTTAAAAATATGGATTAATACATTTACACAAAGGCTGGTGGGCGTATGGAACAAGCTGCCAGAGGAGGTAGTTGAGGCTGGGACTATCCCAACGTTTAAGAAACAGTTAGACGGGTACATGGATAGGACAGGTTTGGGTGATATGGAGCAAGCGCAGGCAGGTGAGACTAGAGTAGCTGGAACATGTTAGTTGTGTGGGCAAGTTGGTTGTGTGGGCAAGTTGGTTGTGTGGGCAAGTTGGTTGTGTGGGCAAATTGGGCCGAAAGGCCTGTTTCCACACTATATCATTCTATGACTCTATGGCTCAATTCATTCCTATTATTTATAGGTACTAATATTGAAGGCCAGATAGGTACTGTGGAGTCAGGTTTGTTAAATGTTTTAAAAAGAGAAAAAATGTGGCGTTTTCGCAAAATAAATAAAACAAAATTTCTTACTGACAAGGATGGTCTGTAATGCCCCTGTCCCACTTAGGAAACCTGAACGGAAACCTCTGGAGACTTTGCGCCCCACCCAAGGTTTCCGTGCGGTTCCCAGAGTTTCCCGCAGGTTTTTGTCAGTCTACCTACCTGCTTCCACTATCTGCAACCTCCGCAACCACCTGCAACCTTCGGGAACCGCACGGAAACCTTGGGTGGGGCATAAAGTCTCCACAGGTTTCCGTTCAGGTTTCCTAAGTGGGACAATGGCTTTACATGGGTAGTGATAGGAGAATGAATGAATGCTTTTCTTCAAGTTATACTGCTGTATGATTCCATTACGAATAAGCCACAAGTCATTGTGTAGAATGGAATAGTGCTCACATGTTAAATGTGCTGGAAAGACTTTTCCTTGACTCACTCTGCCAGAGCAGAGCAAGTTTTCTCATGTGTCCTTGTGATATTGTAGGAGCCATTCAGTCTGATGAGTCTATTCCAGCTTACGGAACTTCAAGACTATTTTGTATTTACTGAATAAGGAAAGATTGACTAGCCCTCCGAGATTACAGAAGCACAGTGGTGCAACGGTAGAGTTGCTGTCTTACGGCGCCAGAGACCCAGGTTCAATCCTGATTATAGGTGCTGTCTGTACGAAGTTTGTACTTTCTCCCCATGACCTATGTGGATTTTCTCCGGGTGTTCCGGTTTCCTCCCAGATTCCAAAGACAAGTCAAGTCAAGTTTATTTGTCACATACACATACGAGATGTGCAGTGAAATGAAAGTTGCAATGTTCGCGGACTTTTGTGCAAAAGACAACCAAACAACCAAACAAACTATAAACACAATCACAGGTTTGTAGGTTAATTGGCCTTAGTAACATTGTAAATTATCCCTAGTGTGTAGGATAGTAGTAGTATACTAGTCCGCCTGGACCCGATGGGATGAAGCAACGAATGGCCTAAACTAAACTAAACTAAACTAAACTAAACTAAACTAAAAGAAATAGGGAAGGTGTCATTGAAACAAAAACTTAGAAGGTTCAACAAGCTGGATGCAAGGAAGATGTTCTCCTTACTGAGGAGTCTCTTGATGAAGAACATACAAACTCTACTCAGGTAACACTGGATCAAAGCCACATCACTGGATTGTGAGGAAGCAGCTCTAATGACTGGCACTAGGCACCATTTTCAAAACAATCCTGAAGAACCAAAGGTTTTGCCTTTCTTAGCATTCATTTATAAACTTATTCCAAAGATAATGCAAATTAATAGCAAGATTAAATGAGAACTTACCAGTTTGAAGTTTGATCTGTATTTTATGAGGAGTTACGATGAGGGATTACGTGAAGAAGCCCGCTAGGATGCATGCGTGTCATTCTTCAAAGCAGCGGTGTGAATTCACAGATAACTGTAATGACTAAACATAGTAAGATTAGAGAAGAGGTACCAGTTAAGTATATGATCAGGGTGGGAGCGGAGGGCACGTAATCCCTCATCGTAACTCCTCATAAAATACAGATCAAACTTCAAACTGGTAAGTTCTCGTTTAATCTTACTATTTTACTTCGGAGTCACGTGAGTGACTACGTGAAGATTTCAAAGCTCTGTGATTTCATGCCATGGAAACGAGTCCATGCACACGTCTGCCTTGACTGTGGGAGGAATAGTGTTAACATAATTGCACATGATTCGTTATTGAAATCATAAAATTTATTAACACAAATTATAATCCCATTTATGGGTTTTTAATTAATTTACAGAATTTAAAAACATTTCTGCAAATGTTACAGTTTTCATCACTGGTTTATTGTAAAATAACTGGAAAGTTCTTTCCCCTGACCATCCTGCTGCTTCGAGGACTTGGTCCATGGGCACATCCAGTTGTACTGCTGCCGATGTAGCTGCAGCCCTGGTGGAATGAGATTTAAACACGTTAGTATCCACCCCAGCCTGCGTCAGTACCTGTTTCAGCCATCTCGAGATCGTCTGGACCGTCACTTTTTTGTGGGGTTTCTTATGGCTGATCAGCAGTCCCTTCTCATTGCCTCTTAGGTTTTTTGTTTTCTCCATGTATAGTGATAGATGTTTAACTATACAGAGGCGGTCATCTGCAGGGTATGACCTAAATTGGATATTGAGGCCTGCTGATCCCTGTCTGTTCTGTTTTACTAGTTCGTAAATATGGAACGTAATATCGTCAGGTGAGGAGGTCATGTTGTCCAGTCTGAGTTTGTGCAGTGACTGAACCCTCTGTGCTGTGACCAATGCCATTAACATGACTGTTTTTAACGTTAGTCTGTGTAGGGACAGGGTAGATGCTGGTGACCAGTTCCTGAGTGCTTTCAGGACAATGCTTACATCCCATATATGGGAGTACCTGGTTTTTGGGAGGTTTATGTTAAATATTCCCCTCATGAGCTTGGTTACCAGAGGGTGAGTCCCTACCATGTAACGCTCTGTCCCTTGCCATAGGTATGTCGACAGGGCACTTCTGGCGCTGTTGATGGCACTGTAGCTGAGCCCCTCATCATAGTGGAGGCCTGCCAGATATTCCAGAACAGATGGAATGTTGATATTTCTGTTGGTGATTTTGTTCTTATGACAGTACGTTTCCCACTTTCTGATGTAGACCAGATATTGTTTCTTGGTTGATTCTCTTTGGGCCGCCGAGATGATGTTTGCTGTTCAGTCCGTGAGTCCCAGTTGTAGAAGTGGTGTCTTTAAACTCTACAAATTAACAGGTTCAAGCTTTTATGGCTTGGATGGCTATCCCCTGTCACGGGATGTAGTAGTAGATCTGGTCTGTGTGGGATAGTAATACATGGTTCTAATACCATGTTTTGCACCACTGGGAACCATGGTTGTGTAGGCCAATCGGGTACTACCAAAATACCAGACGCAGAGTCTTGTTGTATTTTCCTTAATACCCGACTGATGAGGCAGAAGGGAGGGAATGCGTAAATAAACAATTTCCCCCAATGCAGCGAAAATGCATCTGTTGCCGCTGCCCCAGGGTCTGGTTCCCATGAAACATAGTTAGATATCTGGTTGTTTAGTCTGGATGCGAAAAGATCGATATCCGGTGTTCCATATTTTGCTGTAATATCAGCAAACACCGTTTTGTTTAACATCCATTCGGTGTTTTCATTAAATTTGCGTGACCTGGTGTCTGCCACTAAATTTAGTCTCCCTGGTAGGTAAGTGGCTGATATCCAAATATTTCTCTGGATGCACCATTGCCAAATTGAATTAGCGAGATTGACACATGATATCGATTTGTTGCCGCCCATGTGGTTGATGTATGCTACCACAGTGGTATTGTCTATTTGTAATCTAACATACTGGTGGTGTGATCCAGTACAATATGACTTAAGGCCATGAAATGCACCCAACATTTCCAAGTAATTTATACTCAGTGTGAGTAAGAAGGATGCCTCCTGCGCTGTCCATCTACCTCCACAGCTGGCGATGGTATTGGTGGCTCCCCACCCTAGTGCACTGGCATCAGTTTGTAGTACCATCGAAGGGTTACTGACAATGATTGGGTTGGAACAAAGCCAGATGTTATCTATCCACCATTTTAGTTCCGTTTTGGCTTGGATTGGTAGTCTCATAGGTCTGTCAAAGTGACCTGCATTAATTTTTAGAGCTTGAATTTTGGCTCTCTGTAAGTTTTGGTAATGTAGGGGTACAAATTGTATGACTGGGAAAGCAGCCAACATTTTACCAATTACTTTAGCTACCAATCTGATGGATGGGTTTCTGATGTCAATGAGGTTGCTGCAAACCTCTATTATTTCTCTGGCCTTTTCCTTAGGTAGTGTCACCGTCATGTGAACTGAATCAATGGTGAATCGCAAGTAGTCCATAGTAGTGGACGGTGTTAGTTTAGATTTGTTGATGATTTGGACGTTTAGGGAAATGCAGTTGCCTGGTGCCATATGTCTTCCTGTCATATCTACTACAGCCTGTTCTTGTAACTGGTTCAGTGACATATAGTCAATACTGGCAGCAAGCTTTGGCTCCAGATTTGCCCCAGTTTGTTCTGGCTGTATGAAATTTGCCACCATATCCAGCAAGTTATCTTTTTCTCGCACCCCATGCACACTTGTATGTTCTTCCGCGGACCCCTCTTCCAGGTCAGCCCAGAACTGACCCGAAGTGCTCCCCTACGATAAGGTGGAGACAATATGCAGTCCTTGGAAAGGTACTGCTGTGGGTTTGATATAGGGCCCACAGTGGCCTGACTCCAAATCCCGGAGCCGGTCACGCTGGAGCAGATGCTCCAAACACCGTTCCATACGGGTCCAGCGCTCTCGGTCGATGGCCTCCCACGGTGTTTCAAAGTCGGACTCCTCCGAGTCCACGAATCTGTTTGTTTTGTGTTTTGCCTTGCCGCCCAGCCGCGTTGATTTGGCCGGCGCGGCGGGTACACAGGGCACAGCTGATCCCACTACGGGTGATCTAAGTGCCGACGGCTGCTTTTGCTGGCTGTCTGCTGCTTCGCGGTCCTCCCTGACCAGCTTCGTTGCAGCCCTCGTTGTCTTTTTCCCTTTCTCCATAACTATTGGACACGAATCTAATGGCTCGTGTTGAAGTTATTCAATTACACCTTTTATGTAAAGCCGCTCCATTCAGCTTGTGCTTCTGATTTTTCTTTATCAAGAGAGCACGAACACGCGGTTCGGTCTATGTTTGAACTGGAGGCTTGTACTCGTGTATAAACTCTATTGTATATCTCTGGATACTGCTTAAGATGTAAGTATCGGTTGTTAGCATGCTCCATGCATTCAAAAACCAGTGTAGTCTCCCACCAACCTCCATGCTCTCCATATTATTTAGGGAACCAGACCCACCTACCTCCATTGTTACCAGTGGCAGGATTACTTCTTCCTGAAGTTCTTCCGTTGTTGTTGCGCTGGTGCTTGGTTTTTTCGGGTTGGTTGGTGCTGTTGTTGGGGTTCCCCGCATCTTCCAAGAAGGCCGGCCTGGGCCATGGCCTAAAAAGACTCATGTTAAAATGCCGTGCCTTCGAGCTTTCACCAGTTCCTGCTGGCGGGTGCGTAGGGATGCTGTCTTTGGCTGTAGTGGGTTTTTGCAGGTGTTCCTTTTATTAACCCCAAGGTTTTGGCTTCCTCATCAAGCTCTTTTACCTGCTTCGATAGGTTTCCTCCGAACAGGAGGATGGGTGGTTTTTGTGGCCCCAGGTTTGCACAAGTCCCGCGAATTTTGGTTGAGTGTCGGCTGTATGGCACTTTTCCTGATGCTGTTTATTTCGTGCTGGGTGTTACAGAACAGTGCCAGCGCATCTTGTTGATCCTGGGACATATTCCTGTCGCCCACTGTACGGGCAAATGCCGTTATTCCTGCGGTCAGCAATTTTAGTACTTTTTGTAATTTCACATCCATACTTCTGACCCCTGGTCCGATGTGTTTCCAGATACAGTTGTTGATAATTGGGACATTCAGGGAAATGCAATTGCCCGGTGCCATATGTCTTCCTGTGGTGTCCAGTACAGCCTGCTCTTGTAACTGGTTTAGTGACATGTAGTCAATACTGGCAGCAAGCTTTGGCTCCAGATTTTCCCCAGTCTGTTCTGGCTGTATGAATTTGCCACCATATCCAGCAAGTTCTCATTTTCACGCACCCCATGCACACTTGTCTGTTCTTCCGCGGACCCCTCTTCCAGGTCAGCCCAGAACTGACCCGAAGTGCTCCCCTACGATAAGGTGGAGACAATATGCAGTCCTTGGAAAGGTACTGCTGTGGGTTTGATATAGGGCCCACAGTGGCCTGACTCCAAATCCCGGAGCCGGTCACGCTGGAGCAGATGCTCCAAACACCGTTCCATACGGGTCCAGCGCTCTCGGTCGATGGCCTCCCACGGTGTTTCAAAGTCGGACTCCTCCGAGTCCACGAATCTGTTTGTTTTGTGTTTTGCCTTGCCGCCCAGCCGCGTTGATTTGGCCGGCGCGGCGGGTACACAGGGCACAGCTGATCCCACTACGGGTGATCTAAGTGCCGACGGCTGCTTTTGCTGGCTGTCTGCTGCTTCGCGGTCCTCCCTGACCAGCTTCGTTGCAGCCCTCGTTGTCTTTTTCCCTTTCTCCATTCTCCGTCTGTAGTGGGCAAAAAGGCAAAAAGACCGCAGAGTAAAAACCTTACCTGCAATAGCGGCTTTTTAAATTGCCGCCGCGGGGGAACGTCCTTCCACCGCGTCTGATGTTTCGCAATCCGTGTAGCGCAAAGACACGCATGCGTCCTAGCGGGCTTCTTCACGTAGTCACTCACGTGACTCCGAAGTAAAATTAAGGATTCTGATCCAGTTTATTGCATGAAGGCAGTGTGCCACAGATATTTGTTTTGTATATGTAACCTTACACCTCTCAGGGTCTTCCTTCTCAAGGGGCATGAGATCTCTCCTAGTCCTATGTTGAAGAGAAATAGTATATTTGTTGTTAGTGCCTTGGTCTATAGATATAAAATTGGAGAGTTCAATGTTTATACCATTGGGTTGTAAGCTACATAAACAGAATACCTGGAGTTATTCCCCCAGCTTGTGTGTGGTCTCACTCTGGCAATGAGGAGGCCCTGGACATCAAGGTCCATATGGGATTGGGGAGGGGAGTTTAAAAGTTTAGCAACCAGGAGATCCATTAGGCATTTGCTGCTCCTCCCTACCAGGTCCATTCCTTCCTTTTGCTTCACAATTCACAACTCTATAATTCTTATCTCACACCTTGGACCTTTACATCTCTTGTCATGATCCACCATCTGCCTATCAACCCCTTCCCCCTCACCTGTATCAGCCTATTACTTGCTAGGTTTTGTCATGCCCCCCCCCCCCATCCCCCCCATCCCACTTAACAATCAGACTGAAGAAGAGTCCCACCTGAAATATCACATATCCATATTCTCCAATGGTGCTGCCTCACCCGCTAAGTTAACCTACAATCTTTTGTGTCTTCTTTAATGAGCCAATATCTGTATTTCCTTGTATCCTGGATTGTCACCTCTTGTCCATGATGCTTGCCCATCCTTACTAATCTGATCGGGATATGGAGGACTTACTGAGCTGACCCGCCCATGCCCCAGGTCCTCCAGTGAAGTTGAGCAGTTTACGTGTCACAATTAGGTCTCAGGTAGCAGATCGTGAGCACACTGCACAGTTGGCCTTCTGACAATTGGAGGCCTTAAATAAAGCTCAACAAATAATAAAACATGCTTTAAAGAAATAAAAGGTAAATTGTAATACATTTATTTAAAACGTGTGGGCGGCAAGACCGACGTCGCAGCAGCCTCTGCAGTCCGTCTGTCTTTTTTTTTTTGCCCCGTTGAGTGAAGTTCAAAGTGTTTTTTTTTAATTGTTTTTAACTGGGTATGTGTGGGGGGCGGGGGGGGGACCCGACCTTTTAATGTCGGGTCTTCATTGTCGTTGGGGCCTAGCACCGTGGAGCGGCCTCCAACCGGAACGACCTGGGGGCTCCAGTCGCAGAGCCTGCGAACCTACCATCATGGAGCTGGCCGAGTTCGGAACGGGAGGAGCTGTGGTGGAGCGCTGCTGTGGCCCGACCCCAGAGCTTCGGAGGCTCCAGCCGCAGGCCCGGGGGATGGTAACATCGGGAGCTCGCGGGTCACTGGTGGGCGACCGCTTTTCAGAGCTTCCGCAACGGCAACTTCTCCCGCCCGAGTTGCGGGGTTGAAAATGACCTGGAGCGGGGCCTTACATCGCCCCGCGCGACTTTAACTGCCGTGGGACTTGCTAGGGCCCGCCGGGGGTTCCAACATCAAGACCCGGAGAGCGGCCTTGCATCACCCGGCGTGGCCTTTATGGACGCGGGACTTACTTACTATCGCCTGCCGGGGGTTTTGACTTTGACATCGGGAGGAGAATGGGGAGTGCAGGGGAGAGATAAGACTTTGCCTTCCATCACAGTGAGGAGGAGATTCACTGTGATGGATGTTTGTGAAAATTGTGTTGTGTCTTGGTTCTTTTCTTGTTGTATGACTGCAGAAACCAAATTTCGTTTGAACTTCATTTGAGGTTCAAATTACAATAAACGGTATTGTGTATTGTGTTAAAATCCTAAAATAATAAGATAAAATTACGTAATGAAAAATAAACAAAGCACTTGCCTTATTCTGGAGTATGGTGTACAATTTTGGTCGCCTAATTATAGGAAGGATGTCAACAAAATAGAGAGAGTACAGAGGAGATTTACTAGAATGTTGCCTGGGTTTCAGCAACTAAGTTACAGAGAAAGGTTGAACAAGTTAGGGCTTTATTCTTTGGAGCGCAGAAGGTTAAGGGGGGACTTGATAGAGGTTTTTAAAATGATGAGAGGGATAGACAGAGTTGACGTGGAAAAGCTTTTCCCACTGAGAGTAGGGAAGATTCAAACAAGGGGACATGACTTGAGAATTAAGGGACTGAAGTTTAGGGGTAACATGAGGGGGAACTTCTTTACGCAGAGAGTGGTAGCTGTGTGGAATGAGCTTCCAGTGAAGGTGGTGGAGGCAGGTTCGTTTTTATCATTTAAAAATAAATTGGATAGTTATATGGATGGGAAAGGAATGGAGGGTTATGGTCTGAGCGCAGGTATATGGGACTAGGGGAGACTATGTGTTCGGCACGGACTAGAGGGGTCGAGATGGCCTGTTTCCGTGCTGTAATTGTTATATGGTTATATGGTTATATGGTTATTACTCAGGACTGATGTGTTATTCAAACATGAATGGCCTTATGCTACGTACAACAGCCATCCATATCATAAAGCAGAGAGACTAGATGTGAAGTGCATGCAAGTGCTCCGCTAATTGGTACTGTTAGATCTAATCTTTAGCACGTCTGCAATATGTGGGCATGAATTCAGTCTTGAAATGTCGGAGAATGAAGCAAAAGGCATGAGTTCCCAATGGAACTACTGACCGGAACTGAGGATGTATTGATCAATATTTATGTATCTAGCCCAGTTAGGTTTCAAGTCAAGTAGGATGTTGACACTTGGTGGCAAAAACAGGAAAGTAGAATCAAATCTGAATGGTGGCCGATTAGGAAAGGGGGAGATGCAACGTGACCTGGGTGTCATGGTACACCAGTCATTAAAAGTAGGCATGCAGGTGCAGCAGGCAGTGAAGAAGGCGAATGGTATGTTAGCATTCATAGCAAAAGGATTTGAGTATAGGAGCTAGGAGGTTCTACTGCAGTTGTACAGGGTCTTGGTGAGACCACACCTGGAGTATTGCGTACAGTTTTGGTCTCCTAATCTGAGGAAAGACATTCTTGCCATAGAGGGAGTACAGAGAAGGTTCACCAGACTGATTCCTGGGATGTCAGGTCTTTCATATGAAGAAAGACTGGATAGACTCGGTTTGTACTCGCTAGAATTTCGAAGATTGAGGGGGGATCTTATAGAAACTTACAAAATTCTTAAGGGGTTGGACAGGCTAGATGCAGGAAGATTGTTCCCGATGTTGGGGAAGTCCA
Organism: Amblyraja radiata; assembly: GCF_010909765.2. Lineage (NCBI taxonomy): Eukaryota > Metazoa > Chordata > Chondrichthyes > Rajiformes > Rajidae > Amblyraja > Amblyraja radiata. Next base: position 84,119,025 of record NC_045958.1, read on the forward strand.
GGACAAGGGGTCACAGTTTAAGGATAAGGGAGAAATCTTTTAGGACCGAGATGAGGAAAACATTTTTCACACAGAGAGTGGTGAATCTCTGGAATTCTCTGCCACAGAAGGTAGTTGAGGCCAGTTCATTGGCTATATTTAAGAGGGAGTTAAATGTGGCCCTTGTGGCTAAAGGGATTAGGGGGTATGGAGAGAAGGCAGGTACAGGATACTGAGTTGGATGATCAGCCATGATCACAGAAGTGCCATTCCTAGACATGCGTGCATGAGTGATACTTGCTATTTATTGTTTAAAATAAATTGGAGGGGGGAGGGGGTGGGGGGGGGGGGGGGGGGGGGGGGGGGAGAGGGTGAGATCCTATGCAGGACCAAGGCAAGTTAGAGGCTGGAAATTGCTATGGATGGTGATGAGAGAAAGTTTAATGGGCAGAATTGGCAGGAGAAAGGCAGGGATCAAGGAAGGACTGCTGGTTTAAATTGCATGTATTTTAACGCAAGGGGTCTGACGTATAAGGCAGATGCTGAAGGCATGGATAGGTACATGCGAATGAGACGTTGTAGCCATCACAGAGACCTGTTTAAGAGAGGAGCAGGACTGGCAACCCAATGTCCAAGGGTTAGATTAGATTAGATCCTTTATTTGTCATTCAGACCTTACGGTCTGAACGAAATGTCGTTACCTGCAGCCATACATATAATAATACAATAATAAACAACAGAACAGACAATAAACACAAATTAACATCCACCACAGTGAGTCCACCAAGCACCTCCTCACTGTGATGGAGGCAAAAATCTTAGGGCTGCAGTCTCTTCCCTCCTCTTCTCCCTCTGCGCTGAGGCGATACCCCACCGGGCGATGGTAAATCAGTCCTGCGGCTCACCGAGCTCCGCAAACAGCCCGGTTCAAACACCGCGGCCCGGGGTGGTCGAAGCTGCCGCCCTCCAGTCCAGCGGACACAGCTGTTGACGACATCGTCCATTGGCCCGCGGCCGAACCCCGGACTCAGGCCGCCGCCGCCAGAACGCCATCTCAGCCACCGGAGCGCCGTTCCAGCCCCGAGCCGGGTCGCCCTCACGTGAGCGTCTCAGCCCCGCGCCAGGCCGCCCCCATGGGAGCGCCGTTACCCTCGAGCTGTGCCGCCCCGACGGGAGCGCCGTTACCCTCGAGCTGGGCCACCCCGACGGGAGCGCCATTGCCCTTGAGCTGGTCCGCCATCACGGGAGCGCCATTGCCCTTGAGCTGGGCCGCCCTCACGGGAGCGCCGTTACCCTCGAGCTGGGCCGCCCCGACGGGAGCATCTCAGCCCCGCGCCAGGCCGCCCTCATGGGAGCGTCACAGCCCCACACTGGAGCGCCGTTCCAGCCCCGAGCTGGGCCGCCCTCACGGGAGCGAGCCTAGGGCGAGTCCTGACAGGCTGCCTCCGGAGCCTCGAGGTGGCCAGCTCCGCCATTAGGCCTCAGCGCAGACGGAGGCAGAGAAGGGGGATACGACAAAAATGTTGCATTCCCCGGAAGGGAGAGTCAGCAAGCCCTGTTTCAACCACACCCGCCCCCCCCCAACACACATAAACACAACCTAAAACCAAAAACTTAGCTAAACAAACGGAAAAAAACAACACAAAAAAGTAAAAACAAACGGACTGCAGGCGAGCCGCAGCCATTCACCAGCGCCGCCACTTCCGGTACAGTTGTTTCAGGAGAGACAGAGGTGGGGTAAAAGAGGAGGGTGTGTTGTATTATTAATTAAAAGTGAATGTCACAGCACTGGTCAGACGTGATGATACGGAGGTTCGTCTAGTGAGGCAACATGGGTGGAGCTGAAGAACAAGAAAGGGATGACCACCTTGTTGGGAGTGTACTACAGGTACTCAAATAGTCAACGGAAATTAGAACAGCATATATATGTACGCAGCTGCAAGTCTAATAAGGTTGTATTAGTTGAGGATTGTAATTTGACTGGGAATATCAGAGTGCAAAAGGTTTAGATTGTGTGGAATTTGTCAAATGTGCCCAGGAAAGTTTCCTCCTGCAATGTGTAGAGGGCCCCACGCGGGAGAGGGCAATGCTTGATCTAGAGACCTAAATTCTACTGCACAACTGGCCTGTGGACTGGAACATGTTCAAATCCACTTCTTCCAGTCTGAATGAGCATGCCTGTCATCACCAGCTTCATCAAGTACTGCAAAGAGAATTATGATCAGTAGTAAGCAGTAACCTTGGATGAACAGGGAGCCACATTTCTCTGCTAAAGTCCACACCTGAGGCTTTCAAGAAGCATAATCCCACAGTGTACAAGAACACACACAGATTCTTCAGGCAGCTTCCACTGACGTCACAATGTCCCGCAAGGGAAGGGTGTTGCCACCCCTTTCAGTGATGTCAGGGGGAGGGCCGCATTTTAAAAGCACCTTCAACGCCTCTCCAACGGTCCAGTCAACTGCACTGCTTGAGGTCGAGTGAACATCGACTTCTGCACTGCTTTCTCATGTTGCCATCTTTAAAGATAAGATTTATTTTAAAACACCTCGCCGTTTTTAACTTTATTGCACTGATTCCGTTTTTAACTTGATCCGACTGATTCCTTCAATATAACATTTTAAAAGATTGACTTTCCTATTATCCCATTTATTTAAAAAATCTCGGGTTTTAAAACACCTCGCGGTTTTAATCCATTTTTCAACTCCTCCCCCCACACACCCACCCCCCCACACACGCCCCTCCCTCCCTGCCCACACACACCCCTCCCCTTCGCACACAACCCCCCTCCCCTCCTCCCCACAGCCCCACCCCACACGCCCCCCCGCCCACACACAACCCTCCCCGCCCACACACACTCCCTTCCCTCCCACACACACCCCTCTCCCCCCCACCTACACACCCCTCCACCCCCATACACCCCCCGCCCACACCCCCCTCTACCTCCCTCCCCCTCCCCACACCCCGCCCCCCTCCCACGCCCCCCTCACCCCCACGACACCCCCTGCCCCCACACCCCCACCCCGCCCCCTCCATAAATTCCATTATTTTCCTTGTGGGAAGTGATGGGAGTGATTGGCTGTGGGGGGGCGCCTGTCTCCGAGGTGAGCGCCGATGCCGCCCCCCCCATCCACCCCCGCATTGGGGGATGGGGCCCAACAGGTCCCACTTGACATTTAAAACTCTTGGCACGCTTTCCATCCATCCCATCTTCACAGTGCTTCACATCAGGAAGACTGGAAGTATCGCCAAGATAAAATATTATTAAGTTCAAATGAGAACCAGTGGTGAAAGAAAAAACCTGTTTCCATGTAGCTACCCCATGGTAGTTAAATGCCATAATCTCTGACAAACACAGTTTCAATGCGGGAGATCACATGAGAGAGAGTTGCTTTGGAAAATGACAAGCAATCAGTTTGATTCATACTTTTCAACGATAGTCTATTAAACGATCCAACAGCAACTAATACTTCTCATTAAAATCTGCCATTAAGCATGGGACATCTTGATTCTGTATCATTGTAACTAGGCAGGAGAAGACAATAAATGCATCTCCATGTTAACTGGTGCTTGTCACTGCCATTCAGTACAATTGTGGAAGTATGGCGATGCTATTGAATGATCTTGTGTATAATTTCTGACTGACTTATGGACAAAATTGACTCACGAAAGCCTGAAAAATGGGACCTGTTTGTGATCTGTGGATGTCCTGTGATCCCATCTGCCTGCACATGGTCCATATCCCTCAATTCACTGCCTATTCAGGTATATTGTCTGGATGCCATTTAAACATTGCTATTGATCCTTCCACTCGCACTTACTCTCGCAGTGTGCTTCAGGCAACTATCACTCTCTTTGCAAAACACTTGCCTTGCTCATCTTTTTAAACTTTCAACCTCTCATCTTAAAGCAATGGCCTCTAATATTTGTCATTTACATTTTTAGTGAAGCTAGATTCTGACTACCAACCCTATCTATGTGTTTCATAACTGGATTTAGTTTGTTCAATTTTTGTGCACAAGACATGAACAATTTGCTACCCTATCAGGAAGCTATTGGCGCTGCAACAATATTGGCTGAAGACATTTAGGTTCTGGGTACACACATTGAACACCACCAATGGATGGTGATGAGCCCCACTGCCCTTATATGCAGTGACTCTGACACTACTTATCAGTACATGAAATTAGTAAATTTGGCTGCAGGCTGCCTTCTGTGATAATGGAAATCTCTGGAGGAGGTCTTAGAGTCATAGAGTGATACAGTGTGGAAACAGGCCCTTCGGCCCAACTTGCCCACACCAGCCAACATGTCCCAGCTACACTAGTCCCACCTGTCTGCGCTTGGTCCATATTCCTCCAAATTTGTCCTATCCATGTACTTGTCTAACTGTTTCTTAAACGTTGGGATAGTTCCTGCCTCAACTACCTCCTCTGGCAGCTTGTTCCATACACCCACCACCCTTTGTGTGAAAAAGTTACCACTCAGATTCCTATTAAATCATTTCCCCTTCACCTTCAACCTATGTCCTCTGGTCCTTGATTCCCCTACTCTGGGCAGGAGATTCTGTGCATCTAGATAGGGTACATTTTTCACTCAATCCTCCAGATGTTAATAGTTTATTCTTACCTGCTGGGCTTTGCTATAAATGAGAATTAGGTCATTTCTTGGAGTCTCCTATTCTCATTACTCATGTAATTACCTTTGCGCCAAGATTCATAACTACATGTGGCAGGACCAGAAAGCTTTGAGCAATCCATCGGTGTGGAAATATGTAGCTCAGTCTGCACAATGCTGCCTCAGTTATTTAGTGAAAGCACAGCCTTGTAATGTGGCTTCAAAATATTGGAACCTCATTTTTATCTTTGACATTGCTGCTTCTGTCAGGCTCCTTCACACTCTTTACTTTACTTTAGACATGCAGCGTGGAAATAGGCCCGTTGACCCACCAAGTCCACACTAACCAGTGATAACCCCGAACACTTGCACTACCCTACACACTAGGGACAATTTACAATTTTTATTTAACCTAAGCCAATTAACCTACAAACCTACATGTCATTAGAGTGTGGGAGGAAATTGGAGCACCCGGAGAAACCCATGCGGTCACAAGGAGAATGTACAGACAGCACCCATAATCAGGATCGATTCGGGTCTCTGGCACTGTAAGGTAGCAACTCTACCAGAGCACCACTGCATCATTGTGCCACCCGCTGTGCCCAATTTTGGGCTCTGAAGGATTGAAAATGTGCCATGAGAGGGTCCAAAAAAAAGTTATTTTATTCGTTAATTTTCTTTTCAGTTGTTTAATTTGATTGTTATCATTTGCCACTGTGCCATTCCTCAATAAATTAGGGTTGGTCCTCCCGCTTAAAGAATTGTAGGGCAAGTGAAGTGACAGGTGAAGTTACAGGCTCGTATAAAATACAATACTGGTGTATCTTGTGGCTTGCAGTTTGCAGTTATCCTATGCAACAACACATCTGAAGGTGCAGGAGTTCCTCCAGGAGTTTGATTTTCAAGTGTTCCTCCAATCAGTTATTTTTGCTCCAGATTCCAGTAGCTGCAAAATTCTTGCGTCTTGATCTGAAGGTGTCATTATCTCAGATTTCCCTGCATCACAGGGTCAGCACCACAATCTATGATTGCCATCATCTTGCCTGGACCAATGCTGATCATCAATTTGCCAGCTTTCTGATTAGAATGTAAACCATGTTGCGACATATCAGCCTTCACCATAGCAGTGATTCCCAATAAAACGATTCGAGTTTTCAAACACTTTGCTTTAGCTTTACAGTTTATTAATCACAAAATTAAAACATGAATAAAAATCAAATTAAATCAATGAAAAGAAAATCAAATAATAATAATTATTTTTTGGACCATATTATTGCCCAGTTTCCATCCTTCACAGTCCAAAATTGGGATGTAGCTGGAGGTTGGGAACCAATGACTTAAAGGTTGATATGCTGGTGCATTGACTGTCTGAACCCAATCATGGCTTTAAATTAACAATGAATAATCATATAAACTTTAAGAAAGAATGAAAGAGCACGTCATTATTTACGATACAATATGATACGATAGAACTTTATTTTTCCCAGGAGGGAAATTGGTCTGCCAAAAGTCATAAAACACATCAAGTTACATGAAACATGAAATTAAAGTGGCAAGTGGGAAGTCCGGGATTGGGGATGTGCAAAGATTGGGGAGGGGAGGGGAGGGGTGACAGTCTACCTCACAACAGAAGGGGGAGGAATTGTACAGGAGGGAAAAACGATTTCCTGTGGCATTCTGTTCTGTTTCCCACTTAAAAGATTTAGCACTTAAAAGATGGAATATAAAGAGCATATGATAAAATTCCACAAAAACCAATACAACTTTGATCAGAAAGGTTGGTATTAAAGAGTAAATATTGCCCATCAAACTCAATGAGGATTTCTCCATTACCCAAAAGGATGAATGGAACTGTGGTTCAAACAATAAGACAGCAGTTTCAAAAATGTTGAACAAACTTTGTGTTACATTGGATTGCCAATCCAGGCATACCCCTGAATTAGGCCACAAAACAGCATTCTGCTTTGGTGGTGAAAGTGCTGCCAATTGACATCATCAATCTGTCACCAAGGTTTGCAATAAAAACGGATACCCAGTTAAGAATCTTGCAATTCCATACCCAAAAGATTAAAAGATGACATTGACTCAGCTGTATGAGTGATTGAAAGAGCCGTTAAACTGCCTTGCTTCTCTTTGCGATTTGAGACATTTGAAACCTTCACTGGAAAATCACCATTACACAGTGATAGCAACAATCCTTTGGGCACAGGGTAATTCACACTGCAGGATACGTCATTTTATCTCACTATGTCTTATATTAATTGTGCAGCAATTAATTACACTGCTGTTACACCACCTGTCCAATTGGTTTTAAATTGAAGTCCTGACAACATAGAAAATGACAGGAATTGAAATAGAAAATATCTGGAACACTCAGCTGGTCAGGTATCATCTACGAGAGGAGCAACTACGTTAAGACCTCAGGTTGAATACCCATCACTAGTACTGGGAAAGTGATAAAACAATTTAGTTTTAAAGTGTACATAGAGCAGAAGAGGAGTGGATTGCCCAGGTGATTGCAATGTTTAGACTTAGGTTTATTATTGTCACGTGTACCAAGGTACAGTCGAAAGATTTGGTTTGCATGCAGTCCAATCAGATCAGATAATACTATACATAATACTATGTTGTCAAACTCAAGTACAGTAGTGAAAGCAAAGGGGAAGATACAGAGTGCAGAACATATTTCTCAGCATTTTAGCACATCAGATCCATAGACCAAGTTCAATGTCTGCAATGGAGTAGCAGTGAATCCGAAGAAACCTAGCATGGAAGGACCATTCAGGAGCTTGATAACAAAGAGGAAGAAGTTCTTCCTGAGTCTGGCGGTACGCGCTTTCAAGCTTCTGTACCTTTTGCCCAAATGGAAGCAGGGAGAAGAAGGAATGACCAGTGTGGGATATGTATTTAATTAATTAAATGTGATATGAGTAAAGGATACCTGTTTATATCAATAGACAATAGACAATAGACAATAGATGCAGGAGTGGGCCATTCGGCCCTTCGAGCCAGCACTGCTATGCAATGTGATCATGGCTGATCATCCACAATCAGTAGCCCGTTCCTGCCTCCTCCCCATATCCCCTGACTCCGCTATCTTTAAGAGCCCTATCTAGCTCTCTCTTGAAAGTATCCTGAAAACTGGCCTCCACCGCCCTCTGAGGCAGAGCATTCCACATACTCACAACTCTCTGTGAGAAAAAGTGTTTCCTCGTCTCCATTCTAAATGGCTTACCCCTGATTCTTAAACTTTGGCCCCTGGTTCTGGACTCCCCCAACATCGGGAACATGTTTCCTACCTCTAGCAAGTCCAAACTCTTAACAATCTTATATGTTTCAATAAGATCCTCTCTCATCTTTCTAAACTCAAGAGTGTACAAGCCCAGCCGCACCATTCTCTCAGCATATGACAGTCCCGCCATCCCGGGAATTAACCTTGTAAACCTACGCTGCACTCCCTCAGTAGCAAGAATGTTCTTCCTCAAATTAGGGGACCAAAACTGCACACAATGATGTGGTCTCACTAGGGCCCTGTACAACTGCAGAAGAACCTCTTTGCTCCTATACTCGACTCCACTTTATGTAAAGGCCAACATGCCATTCGCTTTCTTCACTGACTACTGTACCTGCATGCTTACTTTCATAAACTGATAAACAAGAACCCCAGATCCCATTGTACTTCCCCTTTTCCCAACTCTACGCCATTTAGATAGTAATCTAAATTTAGATAGTAATTCCTGTTTTTGATACCAAAGTGGATAACCTCACATTTATCCACATTAAACTTGCTAATGTTACTTTGAATCCCTGCATCCAAATCATTGATGTATATTGTAAATAGCTGCAGTCCCATCACTGAGCCTTGCGGTACCCCACAAGTCACTGCCTGCCATTCTGAAAGGGACCCGTTATTCCCTACTCTTTGTTTCCTGTCTGCCAACCAATTATCTATCCATGTTAGCACTCTACCCCCAATACCATGTGCCCTAATTTTGCCCACTAATCTCCTATATGGGACCTTATCAAATGCTTTCTAAAAGTCCAGGTACATTACATCCACTGCATCTCCCTTATCCATTTTCCGAGTTACATCCTCAAAAAAGTCCAGAAGATTAGTCAAGCATGATTTCCCCTTCATAAATCCATGCTGACTCTGACTGATCCTGTTACTGCTATTGTCATTTTAGTTATCTTCTGTTGCTCTTTAAACATTACCCAATCCTCTTGCTTCCCGCTCATCTTTGCTAAGTTGTACTTCTCTTTTATTTTTATACAGTCCCTGACTTCCCTTGTCAACCATGGTCGCCCCATACTCCCCATGGAATCTTTCTTCCTCCTAGGAATGAACTGATCCAGCACCTTCTGTATTATTGCTAGAAATACCTGCCATTGTTGTTCCACTGTAATCCCTGCTAGGGTATCTTTCCAGTCAACTTTGGCCAGCTCCTCCCTCATGGCCCCATAGTCCCCTTTATTCAACTGTAACATTGACACCACTGATCTACCCTTCTCCCTCTCCAATTGTAGATTAAACCTGACCATATAATGGTCACTCCCTCCTAATGGCTCATTAACCTCAAGTTCCTTTATCAAATCCGGTTCATTACATAACACTAAATCCAGAATTGCCTTCTCCCTGTTAGGCTCCAATACAAGCTGCTCTAAGAATCCATCACAAAGGCACTCTATGAAGTCCCTTTCTTGAGGTCCAGTACCAACCTGATTTTCCCAGTCGAACTGGATGTTGAAATCTCCCATAACAACCACAGCATTACCTTTGCTACATGCCAATTTTAACTCCTGATTCAACTTGCACCCTATGTCCGGGCTACCGTTTGGGGGGCCCATTAGGGTCTTTTTACCCTTACAATTCCTTAGTTCCATCCATACTGACTCCACATCGCCTGTTTCATTGTCACTCCTTGCAAGGGACTGAATTTCATTCCTCACCAACAGAGCTATCCAACCCCCTCTGCCCACCTGTCTGTCTTTTTGATAGGAGGTATACCCTTGAATATTCAGTTCCCAGCCCTGGCCCTCTTGCAGCCATGTCTCTGTAATTCGTACAACATCATACTTGCCAATTTCTAACTGAGCCTCAAGCTCGTCCACTTTATTTCTTATACTTCGCGCATTCATATACAACACTTTGACCTCCGTATTCACGTCCCGCCTCGCACCGCTCGCAATTGGCCCTGACCTTACTCTTTTATCCCTTCTCGAACTTTCCTTCCCATTAATTTGAGAATCCTTTGTAATATTTCCTGTACTCACTTCCCCTTCAACTCCATCTTTATACTTCCAATTTGTCAATCCCTTCCCCCCCCCCCCCCCATCCACACGTGTAGCCCTAGCAAACCTGTCTGCCAGAACGTAGGTCCTCCTCCAGTTAAGGTGTAACCCGTCCCTTTTGTACAGGACAGTAGCATAATGCAGAATGTTATTGTACATACTGGGCAGCATAATTCTCCTTTTACTCCCATGCCATCGAAGTGTGTTGACCAAGAAAATTGTGTAAATGTCCAGGAAAAACTGTAACCATTAAATTCCATAAACTACAGAGAGACTGAAACATTGTGTTAAACAATTCCCTCAGCTCTTATTTAATTATAACCTCTTAATATCTTGTGAACGTTTAGGGGTGAGGTGAATGTAGATGTGGATTATTAGAAATGGAGTGTGATCAAAAAATAAAAATAAACCAAAACAGTTAAATCAAAGTTAAACCTAATTTCATTAGTTTAATTGTTTATTGACAATCAAACAGAGGCAACATCTGCCACGACAATTTTCTTTCAATTGTCAATGACTATCAAGTGACATTTGATTCACAAATTCTATTCCTTGCTTATAAATCATACTGCTGTATTGTATTGTATTGTATTGTATTGTATTGTATTGTATTGTATTCAAATTTATTGTCATTGTCTCAATTAGAGACAACGAAATGAATTTTCCTTACAGGCAGTATCATAAAAATAAATAAATAATAAATAATAAAACATATTAAAAATAAAATTGAATTCAAAAAAAGAAAAGCACAAACACAGAAAGTCCACGACACAACATAACACAGTGGCACCAAGGTGAGGAAGGCACCATAGTCCATCCAGCCTCCCCTCCGATCTTCCCAGATGTTCATCCGTGGTCTGGGCCTTCCGAGCACCCGCAGTCGCCGCCCCGGGTGGCCCGATGTTCAGGCCCTCACGCCGGGCTGGTGGAACGCCGACGCCGATCCCCGACGGTGAACATCCTCCTCAGCGGCCCGGACCTCCTGATCAGCCGCCTCCCGCAGCCGGAGTCCGCAGCTCCCGAGTCCGCAGCTCCCGAGTCCGCAGCGGCCGAGCCGGGCAGAGTCGCAGGACCCCGCGTTGTTGATCAGCGCCGCCCGCGTTGGGACCTCCGCAAACCGCAGCTCCATGATGTCGGTGCCGCAGGTCCAGCACTCCGGGCTCCAGACGGCGACCCCCGGTAAGGCATCGCCAGCCCCGCGATGTTACAGCGCTGTCCCGCCGCTGCTGGAGCTCTGGTCGATCCCGGCAGGAAAGGCCGCGCCAATCCAGTAGGTAGGCCGCTGGGGGGGTGAGGACGCGACTCGAATAATAGTCGCGTCCTCTCCAGGAAGCGACCGAAGGACGGTATCCCCCGCACCGTACCCTCTTCCCCCACATAAAGACTTTTAAAAAAACATAAAAAACACACTTTAACATAACTAAAAAAACAAAAAGATACCGGGCTGAAGGTGGAGGCCGCTGGCACCAGCGCCACCGGAAGTACAACATGCTGCCTCCCTCCTCTCAATCCCTGTGGCCTTTTTGGCCTGTTGATTCTCTGCACTCCTCTAATTCTGACCTATGGTGCATTTTTGCTTGAACTGTGTCTTCGGTATCCTCAGACTACATATCTGGAATTTCCTACTTCCTGAACATCTCGATCACTTTCTTGCACCCACACCCTCCCTTTCCATTGGAAACTCTTTAATTCGCAATACCATTACAATACCGCACCTGAAGTCCAACTAAGAATAAGGAGGAAGCCATTTAGAACGGAGACGAGGAAACACTTTTTCTCACAGAGAGTGGTGAGTCCATGGAATTCTCTACCTCAGAGGGCGGTGGAGGCAGGTTCTCTGGATGCTTTCAAGAGAGAGCTAGATAGGATACTTAAAAATAGTGGTCAGTGGATATGGGGAGAAGGCAGGAACGTGGTACTGATTGGGGATGATCAACCATGATCACATTGAATGGCAGTGCTGGCTCGAAGGGCCAAATGGCCTACTCCTGCACCTATTGTCTATTGTCTATCATGTGAAACGGTCAGACTTGTAATGACTACACTCCAGAACTACAACATGCACGCAGACAAATCTTGCACTTGCAGGTGCATGGAGGCTAAGCACCAATCCATCGGTAACTTGTTCACCAAAGTACAGTATATGAGAGAATTTACCTCATGCTCAAAAGACCCGGGATAATGATGATCTACCAACTTGCCCCTGCTGCATTAGACTGCCTCTGATGATAAAGGTTCATGGCACAACTATGTGAAATATGGGCCACTTCACTTATCTCTGGAGACACTTCATGTTCAATCTCACTCACCTCCTACTCACGAGAAACCAGACATTCTGGCAATCTCCTGGGGAAGGAAATAAACTTGGGTACACAGCAATATCTTTTGTTGGTTGTTGTCAGACTCTTACTGGACCAGTTCTGTTTTATAGAAGTTTATATAGAATCAACATCACCTCTATTAATTAGTAAATCCAAATTGTGTTGATACGCTGAAATTCATATCCCCATTCTCACTGGTATTTAATTATTCCAGGGAGCTCCTGAGATTCACATACCTACAAAACAGGTTGACCAAGATCCTTGGAGCTATCAGCACTGAAATGTTGCCTGATCAGTCTGAGCAAAGGACCCAACCCCAAATGTCACGTGTCCATTTCCCCCACAGATGCCGTATCACCAGTTGAGTTAGTCCTGGACTTTGTGTTTTGCTTAAGAGTCCAGCATCTACAGTATAGTTCCTTGTGTCTCCATTTTACAGCTCAGGCCCTGTTAACTTGCAATCCTTTGCGGATTTTTCTTCTGAACCCACTACAACTACCCTCATCACCTGATCACATACACACAGGAAATGAAATGAAGAGTAGAGTTATTTTACTGGAGTTAATTCAGTTTCCAACTCATTCTGATAACAGAGAACCAGAGAAAAATTAAAACATATGTAAATGTGCTTGAATTTAAGGAGCACTTTTCAATGCATAATGTTATAATTCAGTGGCTAACCCATTTGTTCGGATCATAGATGGTAGAATGGCAGGACTCTTGGAGATGCAGTCCTATACCACTGTTGTATAACGTTAGTACCTCCACCAATGTAAAGCACTTTGGTCAATGAGAGTTGTTTTTTAAATGTGCTATAGAAATAAAAGTGACTTGACTTGACATGATAAAGGGAAGAGATTTAACTTTTTTTCGCCTTCCATCACATTGAGGAATGTGGAGTCTCTGTGGTCGGTGTTTATGTTAAAATGTGTTTTGTGTGTTCTGTTGCTTTTTATTTGTAAGACTGACTTGACAAATGAAATAGAAAGATTAAACGAAAACTTACCGTTTGAAGTTTGATCTTTATTTTATGAGAAATTGAAGTGAGGGATTACGTGAAGAGCCCGCCAGCCCGCATGCGCGTCAATCTTCAGAGCAGCTGTATGAACCACAGACCACTTGCACAAACTTAATCTATCGAAAGATTAATAACCGTTGAGTTACCGATTATCTTTATGAGATTCAGGGTTGAGAGTGGAGGGCATGTAATCCCTCACTTCAACTTCTCATAAAATAAAGATCAAACTTCAAACGGTAAGTTTTCGTTAAATCTTTCTATTTTATATCGAAGTCACATGAGTGACTATGTGAAGCCTTCAAAGCTCTGTGGTTTCATGCAGTAACCTAATCTGTGTGTGAAACACTTAAACAGATAAACTGAGTGTTTAAGGAGAGAAAATTGATTTTGCTGTGTAGGAAAGAGCTGCAGATGCTGGTTTAGATCAAAGGTCGACACAAATTGCTGGAGTAACTCACCGGGACAGGCAGCATCTCTGGATAGAAGGAATGGGTGACGTTTCGGGTCGAGACACTTCTTTAGGTTGATGTCAGGGGAGTGGGCGGTACAGAGATAGAATGTAGTCGGAGGCAGTAAGACTGGTGGGAAAACTGGGTAGGGGGAAGGGATGGAGAGATAGGGAAAGCAAGGGTTCTTTGAAGTTAGAGAAGTCAATGTTCATACCGCTGGGGTGTAAGCTAACCAAGCAAAATATGAGGTGTTATTCTTCCATTTTATTCTGGGCCTCACTCTGATAATGGAGGAGGACCAGGACAGAAATGTCAGATTGGGAATGGGAGAGGGAGTTATAGTGCTGAGCAACCAGGAGATCAGGTAGGTTAAGGCAGACTGAGCAGAGGTGTTCTGCAAAATAATCGCCGAGCCTGCGCTTGGTCTCGCTGATGTACAGGAGAGCTTTATTTCACTGCCTTGTTTGGTGGCGAGGAAAATTAATGTTATTTACATGAACATCGATATGATTTGGTCATACAATAGCCATTACATTTATTTTAGTGATACATTTTATTTTTGATGAATATCAGATCATTTAGTATTCATATCTGAAATAACATGTTGATATCTTCTTGGAACTGTAGAATAAACCAGGCTAAGATTAAGGCAAAATGCAGGAGGCATTCCATAAAGAGGCCAATTTAAGAGGAAGACTGAAAGTAGGACTGGAATTAGGAGTACAAGTAAGTTGGTTAGTAGTGATGTCTCATGAATAGCATGTTGCATTATGATGCTGAGGTTGTAGTGAAAGAGCTAATAGTCAAATGTAATATAGTTTATAAAATGGAGTAATTCTTCTATAAAAGCATGGTCTAGTAGAACAAAAGAATGGCTCGGTGCCAAGTCTGAATGACTTTGCAAATTATATGGAACACAATATGGAGGACAGGTTGTCTTTTTAATGAAGACATTAAGATGGAAACCTTCGTAATAACATGTGCTTTTTTCAAGGCCATTAAGAAGCCAAGATTGAAAAAATAGCTGACGCTCCAGAGATGTAATAACTTATTATTGAATGAGCTTGATTTGGACCCAGCTTTTCCTATATTCTGAAAGGCTATAGAATCTTTCAGTCATGCCATATTCAGACTTGGTAGGAGTGTTTTACTGATAAGAAAAATGTATAATTGAGTTAACTTTCCTATGTTCTGTGAGTGTAGCCCGAGAAGCACTGAGCAACGTTTGTGCTCTTTGTAGATCGTGCCACTCCGTCTTACGAATCGATTAAAGATTGGCTTGGTTTACCTTTAACCAGTTTGTTGTTGTCTGCTTTTGAAGAGACAAACTTTGACATTTGGCGTAGTCGGCAGGATCACGCTGGGACCAGCAACAGATGACAGAGTAAGAGGGTACAGTTGACCGGGATCAGATGGGGAGAAAATTGAGCTCTAGCTTTGAAGAAGCTCCCGGAAAAAACTGTGGTCCCTCAGTCTGAGGTTAATCCAAAACAAGATCCTTAGAAGCAGACAGCAAAGTTAAGACCACTTGTGTAAAGGATTGGCTTGTGTATTGAATTGGGTAAAGGATTGGCCACGGCACACTACAAACGTTTTCTCACTAATGTGTATTAGAGATGTGCACAGGATTGGACACGGCAGACTAAAGAGGTTTTGTCACAAGTAAAGGATTGGGCACGGCAGACTAAAAAGTTTTTGTCACTAATGTCTATTGGAAAGACAAGGTGCCTTGAAAAGAAGTGTATTGAAAAGACAATGTGTCTTGAAGAGACAGTGTTTTAAAAAGACTGTTGTGAATTTACTGCCAGAGAGAGTAGCCAGGATTGGGCATTACAGACTGCAAAGTTTTGTTACTAATATACAGGATCGGGCATAACAGGCTGAAAAAGTTTGTTACAAATTGTGAATAAGTAGTGAATTGGAGATTGGATAGACATGGAAATAATTTGGATAATAGTGATGGGAAGACAGCTGTATAACACGTGTTATTTGTTTCAAAAGAACAACAAGGATTATAGAATATTTAATTATAAATTAACCAACGTTTGAGTGATGTGTCTTGGCCAGTAGGAGGAATATAGAACGTGGAGACTATTGAAGGCAGAGAGAGAGAGAGAGAGAGAGAGAGAGAGAGAGAAGAGAGAGAGCGAGAGCGGAGAGAGAGAGAGGAAGAGCGAGAGAGAGAAGAGAGCAGCGAGAGAGAGAGAGAGACGAGAGAGAGAGAGAGAGAAGCTCGAGAGAGAAGCCGAGGATCTATAAGGATGGTCTCGGATCTCTCTCTACGCTCTCCAGATAGCGCGTCTCCGCTCTTCTTCGCAAGCTCCGAGGAATGACGCTAGAGAGTGCGTGCAGAAATAGCAGCAAGAGGAAACGCGAGATAGAAGTTGGATGGACAATGCTTGTAAAAGAGTGATTGAATTGAGGAATAAAAACAGAACTATTAAACTATCGAAAGTACTTCAGATGGAATGCAAGTTTGCTGAGTAATAGGAGATAAGGGCTAAGGCAGAGAAAGAAAGTGCTGATAGGAATTCGGAGAACAGCAATTAGTAGTTAAGAACAAACCCGGTACCAGTAAGTCCTCTCGAGATCCTATGTCTGGCATGGCGACCTTGTCTATAGAAGAGGAGGAACTCTTGCCAATCACAATTGGATCACTGTCCACTCACAGCTCAGACCACTCCCATTTTGAACATTAGCCCACCCACCATTACACTAAACTACTTCCTTTGGTCATTTTAACTTCTCATTGGTCCCCACAGAAACAAAGATGATTTTAAACAGAACGGCTCTTTAAGACAAGGGAGGGGAATGTAAAGTTAATACAAAGAGACGCCTCTAGTGTGCAAAGTGGGTTTTTTTTAATCGAGGAGGCTGTGCCGCTCCGGCTCACTCCCCTTGGACAAATTTGTGAACTGATGTATGTTTTGCCTGTTTTTTTGTACTAGTTTTCTTTCAATGCTCGAAGGGAAGTGTTTGTTCTAATCCAAAGCCCTCTCCCAGTATTCTAGGATATTCTTTCAAGTTGTCACTCATCCAAGTTCTGTCCCTTATCAGACTAGATTGATCTTCCTGTTCTTTCGGGTTGTCACTCATCCAAGTTCTGTCCCTTATCAGACTAGAGAGCACTCACTGTTGTTTCAAGGCTATGCTGCCTAGATGCCTGCAGCTGTATTCTCCTTTGTTCAGCATTTCGACCAAAGCAGGGAAGCTTGACATCCAATATAAATATATTTATATATTCATATATATGCCCCTTTTGATGAAATAGTCCGTGTCAGATGAAATGGGATGTCATTGAATGAGCTTGCAGTCTATGAAAATTAATTGTTTGTTCTTTGCTTTCTCTTAACTTTGTTTATTTTCTTCCTATTTCTTACCTTTTGAATCGAGTTCAAATAGTGACCTGAATTCCACGATGCCCACGTGGCATCCGGATAGATGTGTTATATGAGATTGGAGATGCCTTTATCTCAGAACAATCTTTGAAATTGTAAATTTGGGGAGATAGATTGGAACAATTGGGAATATTTAAAACATTTCTTTAAAAATAATTATCTATTTTTAAAGGGTCTGCCTTGAAGGTAGTTAAAGTGTGATCTCAAATCCCCCAACACCCATAGAATTCTGGATTAGTGGGGCAAATGAATAGGACACTAAAGAGTGTGAAAGTTAGTTTTGACCTACAGGCCCTCAGCAATAAATTAATTACATACGCACAGCAATTAATCCAAACTCTTGCATTCACAGGTATTGGAAATGCAGAAGCCACTGCCAGTTGAACACAAACACAGTCCATACTACTTGGGAGACTACGTATTGATAAGGTAGTGGGATCGGACAAAATTGGGACTGTGTTGGAGGAGACTGTACCAGGTGCTACTACAACACCAACTGCTGTGAAGATTGAAGATTGCCCCCGTTGAAGACATCTGATGAGATTGACTATAAATGGAGGAGAACCAAGAAATGACAATGGGGCTATTGACCCTTATTTTTATCCTGAGTTTGGCCCCGATGGGCTGGACTCGGTGAACAACCCCTGCACCAAGATGTCCTGAATAAGGCTGACAACTGTCCTTACGTTTATAACACTGACCAAGATGGATCCATTACCACAGGTTCTTGAAGTAACCAGATAAAGGTTACTTTTCCCAGAGCTGCAGTCCGAGCTGAAACAGATGAGAAATGTGCTCACCAATGCCCAGCCTGAAAATGACCATCTCGCTTCCATCACACAGCAGTTACAGAACTGGATTCAGGTAAATCCCAGCCGGGATCAAAGTGAGGAGCTGAGTTGGGATGGATCAGTGACAGTCGGCATTGATGGAGAGGGAAAAAGAATGCTGGTTTCACATGCTGATGGACAACTTGGGAGAAAGAACTTCTTTGCAGATCAGGAGGAAGTGCAAAGACTTTCTTTGTTCACAACTTCGGAAAGACAAACCACATTTGATCAACAATTTTGAAGCATTTTGAGCTCTATCGTATGACCAAGAGTCTAGAGAGCGAGAAGCTGAACATTTTGAAACAGATGGACCTCTTGAGAGAGATTGTGCATAACCCTGGCCAGGAAGACAATGACTCAGACCTGGTGGGTAATCAGTGTGATGATAATCAGGACATTGATGAGAATGGCAATGATGGCATTTCTGATGAGAAGGACAATTGCTGCTTTGTTTCCTACACTGACCAGATCGATGCCGATGGTGACAGCAGAGGAAACACCTGCAAGGACGACTTTGACAACAACATCCCAGTTATCTATGACTTGTGCCCCGAGAACAGCGTCATCAGCGAGACTGAACTGAGGAAGTTCCAAAAGGGACGATGCAGATCGATCCTAACTGGGGAGTTGCTGCAGACCACCAACTCTGACTCTGGCGATGCTGTCGGATTTGAGGAGTTCATTGCCATCAACTTCAGTGGCACCTTCTACCTCAACACAGACCACAATTTACGGTGGCTTTGTCTTTGGCTTCCAATCCAGCAGCTGCTTCTACGTGGTGATGTGGAAGCAGGCCACCCAAACCTACTGGGAGGAGAAGCTGTCCAAACCCATGGATACGCTAGCATCTTGTTCAAGGTGGTGATCCCCACCACAGGCCGAGAGGGGGGAGCATCTGTGCAACACTCTCCGAAGAGACTGGCAACACCCTCGGACAGGTGCAAACTTTATGGCACAACCCCAAGAATATTGGCTAATAGGATTACACCACCTACAGGTGGCACCTGATCCATCGACCCTAAACAAGCTTCATCAAGATGGTTGTCAATGAACAGAGTGAGAACTGGTTGCCATACCATTGGTATGATGGACTTTGGGGTACTATTGAACTGGTGGCCATACCTTTAGTTTGGTGGACTTTGGGGTACTGTGATACATTATAACTCTATCATTCTGCTAATCATTCCTCTAATGCTTGTGGCCATTGTGTGTAATCTCATATCTGATCTCATATCTGAAATGTGATCTCATATCTGAAAGTAGTGATTGACATGTAGGTATGGCCTATTGCATTTTCACACCTTTAGTATCCCGCCTCCATTTAGGGGTATAGAAGTGTAGGTAATTTGTTTGGGCATGCCAGTTGTCTCTTTCTTCTGTTCTGTTTACACATCGTGTGTGTGGATCTGAGTCCGGTGTCGCAGTACTGTTTGCAAATGACGAAGAGTTTGGATTCCAGTGTTCGTTTCAGTGATTGACTGAAGCAGTCTATGGGGATAGCATTAGATCCGGAATCATCGAGGTGATATTGATTCTATGACTAGGATAGGAATCTATGGGTGGATCACAGTTGAAAGGCACTGAGTAAGCTACAGATGCATTTTCCAAACTGTTGCTCTGCTTGCATATTAGACATGGTTAGGTGAGTGCTGCCTGATTGATCGGGGGGAGACCTTGGCCAAAATTATGTGATGCCACTGTCTGATATCAAGCAACCCATCTCCAGAGAAACACTGACAGGAGTACCTCAGGCCAATGTCCTGATCCCAACCATCTTCAGCTCCTTCTTCAATGATCTTCTGTTCATCATAAGGTCAGAAGTAGAGATATTTTCTGATCACATCATTCAAGCGCATTCACAATTCAAGAAGTCCATGCCTGCACGCAGCAGGTCCAATAGAACAATTGAACATGAAGATGCTGCAGTAACTCAGCGTCTAATCACCTTTCTCCGACGAGTGGAGTTGGGGATGGCATCAAACAGGAAATTAGAAATGCGTGCAACAAAGGTAAAACAGTTATAATGGGTGACTTCAATCTACATATAGATTGGGTGAATCAAATTGGCAAGGGTGCTGAGGAAGAGGATTTCTTGGAATGTATGTGGGATAGTTTTCTAAACCAACATGTAGAGGAACCAACGAGAGAGCAGGCTATTCTAGACTGGGTATTGAGTAATGAGGAAGGGTTAGTTAGCAGTCTTGTTGTGCGTGGCCCCTTGGGCAAGAGTGACCATAATATGGTTGAGTTCTTCATTAGGATGGAGAGTGACATCGTTAATTCAGAAACAAGGGTCCTGAACTTAAAGAAAGGTAACTTTGAGGGTATGAGACGTGAATTGGCCAAGATAGACTGGCGATTGATTCTTAATGGGTTGACGGTGGATATGCAATGGAAGACATTTAAAGACTGCATGGATGAACTACAACAATTGTTCATCCCAGTTTGACAAAAAAATAAATCAGGGAAGGTAGTGCATCTGTGGATAACAAGGGAAATCAGGGACAGTATCAAAACAAAAGATGAAGCGTACAAATTAGCCAGAAAAAGCAGCCTACCAGAGGACTGGGAGAAATTTAGTGACCAGCAGAGGAGGACAAAGGGCTTAATTAGGAAAGGGAAAATAGATTATGAAAGAAAACTGGCAGGGAACATAAAAACTGACTGCAAAAGCTTTTATAGATATGTGAAGAGAAAAAGATTAGTTAAAACAAATGTAGGTCCCTTGCAGTCAGAAACGGGTGAATTGATCATGGGGAACAAGGACATGGCAGACCAATTGAATAACTACTTTGGTTCTGTCTTCACTAAGGAAGACATAAATAATCTGCCGGAAATAGCAGGGGACCGGGGGTCAAATGAGATGGAGGAACTGAGTGAAATCCAGGTTAGCCGGGAAGTGGTGTTAGGTAAATTGAATGGATTAAAGGCCGATAAATCCCCAGGGCCAGATAGGCTGCATCCTAGAGTACTTAAGGAAGTAGCCCCAGAAATAGTGGATGCATTAGTGATAATCTTTCAAAACTCTTTAGATTCTGGAGTAGTTCCTGAGGATTGGAGGGTAGCAAACGTAACCCCACTTTTTAAGAATGGAGGGAGAGAGAAAACGGGGAATTACAGACCATTAGTCTAACGTCGGTAGTGGGGAAACTGCTAGAATCAGTTATTAAAGATGGGATAGCAGCACATTTGGAAAGTGGTGAAATCATTGTACAAAGTCAGCATGGATTTATGAAGGGTAAATCATGTCTGACGAATCTTATAGAATGTTTCGAGGATGTAACTAGTAGAGTGGATAAGGGAGAACCAGTGGATGTGTTTTTTCTGGACTTTCAGAAGGCTTTCGACAAGGTCCCACATAAGAGATTAGTATACAAACTTAAAGCATACGGTATTGGGGGTTCAGTATTGATGTGGATAGAGAACTGGCTGGTAGACAGGAAGCAAAGAGTAGGAGTAAACGGGTCCTTTTCACAATGGCAGGCAGTGACTAGTGGGGTACCACAAGGCTCAGTTCTGGGACCCCAGCTATTTACGATATATATTAATGAATTGAATGCAACATCTCCAAGTTTGCGGGTGACACGAAGCTGGGGGGCAGTGTTAGCTGTGAGGAGGATGCTAGGAGGCTGCAAGGTGACTTGGATAGGCTGGGTGAGTGGGCAAATGCATGGCAGATGCAGTATAATGTGGAGAAATGTGAGGTTATCCACTTTGGTGGCAAAAACAGGAAAGATTATTATCTGAATGGTGGCCGATTAGGAAAGGAGGAGATGCAACGAGACCTGGGTGTCATGGTACACCAGTCATTAAAAGTAGGCATGCAGGTACAGCAGGCAGTGAAGAAGGCGAATTGTATGTTAGCATTCATAGCAAAAGGATTTGAGTATAGGAGCAGGGAGGTTCTACTGCAGTTGTACAGGGTCTTGGTGAGACCACACCTGGAGTATTGCGTACAGTTTTGGTCTCCTAATCTGAGGAAAGAAATTCTTGCCATAGAGGGAGTACAGAGAAGGTTCACCAGACTGATTCGTGGGATGTCAGGACTTTCATATGAAGAAAGACTGGATAGACTCGGTTTGTACTCGCTAGAATTTAGAAGATTGAGTGGGGATCTTATAGAAACGTACAAAATTCTTAAGGGGTTGGACAGGCTAGATGCAGGAAGATTGTTCCCAATGTTGGGGAAGTCCAGAACAAGGGGTCACAGTTTAAGGATAAAGGGGAAATCTTTTAGGACAGAGATGAGGAAAACTTTTTTCACACAGAGAGTGGTGAATCTGTGGAATTCTCTCCCGCAGAAGGTAGTTGAGGCCAGTTCATTGGCTATATTTAAGAGGGAGTTAGATGTGGCCCTTGTGGCTAAAGGGATCAGGGGGTATGGAGAGAAGGCAGGTACAGGATACTGAGTTGGATGATCAGCCATGATCATATTGAATGGCGGTGCAGGCTCGAAGGGCCGAATGGCCTACTCCTGCACCTATTTTCTATGTTTCTATGTTTCTATGAGAGTTCTGCAACATCCTCTCTCGCTGCTCCCCCATTCTGTGATTTCTCCTGCTCATCTCTCTCCTACAATTGAGCACGGACTGATAAGTGTTAAGTAACATTCACACCACAAAATACCAAGACAATGACTATCTCCGATTAGAAGATATCTAACCACCTACTCTTGACATTCAATGGCATTATGATCTGAGTCATTTCACTGTCAATATCCAGCACAAGCCTTATCAGTGCCATGGCTATAAGATCAGAACAGAGGCTGGCATCCCGCTATGAATTACCATCTAACATCTCAATGCCATTCCACCATCTACCAGATACATCAAAAGAGTGAAGATCCACTCTTCATGTGCATCTACAACATTAAAGAACGGTCTGAGGTTACGCAAGCCACCTCATGGGAAACCCTAATGGGCCTGTCCCACTGATCGATTTTTTAGGCAACTGCCAGCGACTGTCATAGTCGTAGCAGGTCGCCGAAAAAACAGTGACAACCTACGTCATCCTGGCGACAAACCACGACAGCACCTACGTCAGGAGAAGTCAAGCTACGCTCATTGAGGTCAAACCTACTCACTCCGAAAATTTTACAACATGTTAAAAATTTAGAGGCAACCAGAAAGACACTACGACTTTTTGCGCGACTGAGGAGACTACTCCCGGCGACCACAGGCGAACATATGGCGACAAACTAGTCGCCTGCAGTTGCCTAAAAAATCGCCTAAGTGGGACAAGGGCAATAAACATTCAATCCTGATACTACTGGTGCACAGTGGCTGCACACAGTGATTTGCAGATTACCCAGTCATTATCATTGCTGCTTTTGGGAGTTTACTGTGTGCAAATTCCTGATTTTTTTCTGATGTTGCAAGATAATTTCAAGTGTACATCGATGAGCAGTTTGGAAAACCAGATACCATGAAACGTGTTGTATAAATGTAAGTCTTTCTCTGACATTCATTTGGAGCCATTTCTGATGTAAATTCAAACAAACAAGTAAATAAACAACATTCACTAGACCTCATTTATTAAAATCAACTATCTCCCAATAGCTCCTTCAATGAATATCTCAGTTGGATTAAGTTTAATTACAATTTGTACTATTGGAAGATTTATATTGCACTAAATGTCAGCTTGTTTTTTTTTCATTTTGATAGAACACAAACATGTTGGAACAGGATCAGCTTGAATCAACTTGATGAGAGAATTATGGTTTGACGTCATCCTTAGACACTAGAATAATTGAACACAGCTTGCATTTCAGATTCACCTTATCAATGCTGCAACTTTTTTTCTCGAAGTCTGATAAGATTATTTTTATTGTCCATTTTGAGTTTAGGACTTCTTCTGAATGTGGCAAAACCAAATGTTTCTATGAAGAACATCTCTGCTGTTTCATCCTCAAAGCTAACCATGCATATAAAAATTAAACTGTTATTCACAATGTCTTTAAAACTAGTCTTAAATCAGTTTTATTTTACTGCGGTAGATATCTGTAAATTGTTCTGTGTAAATCGCAGTGAAAGCACAAAGTGGTGAATGAGGTTTAATTTATGGATCCACCTAGTTTCATTTTAAACGACGGTATGTGGGAGCTTCCAGAGAAAGTCAGTCCTTGATCAAAAACAATGAAAATTGGAAGTGCAATATGTTAAATGACATTATCAGAGAGAGTAAGACATTTCAAGAAAGGCGATGAATTAACAACTGAATGCAGGTACTATGGAGGGATAAAAGGGTTGTATCTTTGGACAGCCAGCTGTCTGATGAATTATTATAAAATATAGTATGATAGACACGTGTGTGGGACTACAGGTTCGCTCTGTGACAGATAATATGAATAAAATGAAACTTTTTAGGTGTATGAGATTGATCGATAAGGTACATTCAGGTGTGAAACATGATTTCTCTTATCACCTCAAAAGATGCCTAATTACAAAAATATGAAAATGCACAATGCATTGTAGAAGAAAAAAAAGTCAAAATGTTAAGTTCCAGGCAGAGTCTTAATCCATTGCATCATCCAAGTACCCGAGGAGTCCTGAAATGCCTGGGTCTTCTCTGCTCCATCCTGGTGCAAACAGCTTCATACAGTAATTTTTTTTCTGCTGATGTCACCAGGTTGCTGCTCCAGATAGGTCAGCCTGAAATAAAATATGTTGTCAGTTTTGACTGAGATGCAATCAAGTCATCCAAATGTGGGGACACTAATTTCAATCAAATCCAACCTTTCAGCTAACTCAGATGCCAGTTGCAATTCTATCTCAAACGGGAAAAGATGACTGGATGAAAGGTCACTGAACACTGTTGGTATATGAAGAAGGGTTTCGGCCCGAAACGTTGTCTATTTCCTTCGCTCCATAGATGCTGCTGCACCCACTGAGTTTCTCCAGCATTTTGTGTACCTTCGATCTTCCATCATCTGCAGTTCCTTCTTGAACACTGTTGGTATATCTTTTGGTTCCAAAAACGGCCTCAGCAGAGCCAGCATCCAATGTGATTTGCAGTTTAGGATCAATGCCATCTCATTTCCTTTTCATGTTTGACTAGATTTTACAATAAATCATTTCCCATGGGTGATTTGCAGAAAAAGTTAGCAATTTGGGGGATTTTTCAAATAAATTCAGCAGTGTTGTCTCTTATAATCTTCTGCAGATACAGCATAGAAAGCAAACTGTTGGGTTGCATCCCAGCTTGAATTGGGAACAGCTCTGCACAAGAAATTGCGGAGAGTTGTAAATGTAGCCCAGTCCATCACACAGACCAGACTCCCCACCATTCACGCTGCCTCAGAAAAGCAGCCAACACAATCAAATACTTGTTCCACCCTGTTATTCCATCTTCTCCCTGCTCCGATCCACTAAAAAGTTCAAAAGCTTGAAAGTGCATACCATCACTCAGGTACAGCTTCCTCCCCTCTCTTACCAGGCTTCTGAACAGCCCTTCCATAAATCAGAGTAATGTCTGATTCACATCTATCCCATTGCAGACATTGATCTTTGTCTATGTAGCTGATTCACTAAAATGCTGTGAACTATGTTCTTCACTTTGCATCTTCCCATTTGCTCTATCTGTTGTACTTGCGTTTAATGTGATTGCATTTATATATATATAGTATTATTAAATCTGATTGGAGAGCATGCAAAACAATGCGTTTTCCTGTACCTTGGTACACATGACAATAATAAACCTAAACCTGAACCATTAGTTATTAATGCTAAATGAATCCATTGTTATATTCCACTCTTCATTATATTGAACTCAATGGAACTAAACTAGCCAACAGTTGTTTTAGTTACCAACTGAGTAACCCAGATAACTGGTTTAATCAATTTGGTATTTAATCATGGTATTTTCAATTTTCACCATGGCAATCATAGAATTACACTGAATTATTATTTTTTAATCCCTTTCATAGAGATCATAAAATTACTGGATTGTTGTAAAAGTTCACTTTGTTTTCTAAATCCTTCAGGGGAGAAGATTGACCATCCTTGCCCTTTGTTTCCCTGTGACTTTAAACTGTTGCAGCAGGTCATTCACTTGCAAGAAATGAATGCAGTGGTTCAAGAATGTGTACTGGTCTATTATGCTTGGACAACAACTGTTGACCTCCATCCCAAAATAAAACACGTTAGGGAAGTTCTGTTTTATCTACATAGTGTACTTCAGACAAAACACACTCATAAAGTTAAGGATTACATGCAAAGTTTTACCGATATAGGAAGGCATTGGAAGCACCTCACAACGTGTGGAATTGTGTCACAGTGTGAACCTGAATCTTCATGAAAGGAAATAAGAAAATTGGTGCAGACAGCATTGAGAAAGGATCAATTCCTTACAAATTATCAGTTCAATGTAGCTGTTAATAATAGAATTATATTTGTTTTCAAATAGAATTTTTTGAATGGTACCAAAAATAATTCATTTTCTCGCTGGATGAACTATTGATCTCTCTATGCATGAACTCTTTTTCCTGATCAGGGCATTTTATATTCCTGTCATCCATCTACAGTGGATGCTAAATCTGCAATGGATCATGCAGGACCATGTTGCTAGGTGACAGGCTAATAACGATAACAACTCAGCATTGTGCAGTGTCTTCTTTGAAGGATGTCAAGGAAGGAGAAACCAAGGTGACAAATACACCTGTGGCCTGCTTTTTTGAGATTCAAAATCTTCATTCTTGCTCCATCTTCTCTTGCACACTCTATTTGCCAAAAATGTCTCCGACTCCTTGTAAGAGGATTGCTATTTTTATCTGGATTATCATGTGACTGTCACCTGAAGGATATAATAATAATAATAATAATAAAAAATTTTTTTGGGCGCCTTTCAAAAATCTCAAGGACACCTTACAGAGATTAACCAAGAATAATAAAACATATATTCGGAATAAAATAAATAATAAAGACATCACCAAAACACAAATAAAAAACAGAATTCAATCCAAAGACAAAAAAATCAAAAACACAATGTGAAGAGAAAGCAGCGGCAGCTAAAGCGCGCCAGCGTCCACTCTCCCTTCCGACAGCCATCTTGGACACAGACTAACATGTTTACTTACACACAAAAAAAATCATCCCCCCACAATGGTGTGTGTTTGCACTTCAAATACAGCTAAGTGCAAATGAGTTTGTCTGCTGGGTCCAGTTGATAATTTGAAAGCTAATATTCATGCACAATTAAACCTAAAAATGTACAGAGTGTTGGTGTGCACGGCTTGTAATTTGTCATGGAGTCTTTATCCATAACCTTTTTTAAATTCTTTGACAAGACATGAGCATTGCTACCGCAGCCATCACTTATTGTAAACTGCTAACAACACCATTCTCTCCAAATCTGTCCTGGTCTCTCTGATAAACATCAAGTCAAGAGGAAAATTATACTTGATTATGCAAAGTAACTTTATGGTAGGTGCCATTTCCTCTGATGTAGTTTAGCTGATATTAGATGTAACAGAGAACGGTACAGGGGCAAGTTTCCCTGGGCTGAACTGAATTAAGGAGAGAAGTAGCTTGTTATTGAAGACACAATGAAGGATGTTTCCAAATTAGCTTGGTGTGCAATGGGGAAGCACATCTACATCTGGCCCATAGGGGGGTAAATCCATGTTTATACATCTCTGGACATCCAGCTAGGGCATGCTTCCCAACAGCTGCTTTGCCATATTTGCCATATCCACTCAATAGCAATAGTGAAGCTTTAGAGCTACGCAGCCTCATTAAAACATTTTAATTGCCATCTTCATTTGACAACTCAACCTTCGTCAATGTAAACTAGAAGAGGAAGAAGATTGCGCAGTGGCACAGCTGGTAGTACTACTGCCTCACAGCACTGGAGACCCGGGTTCAATGCTGACCTCTGCTGTCTGTGTGGAGTTTGCACGTTCTCTCTGTGATCATATGGGTTTCTTCCAGATGCTCCAATTTATTCCCACATCCCAAATACTTGCACATTTATAGTTTGATTGGCTTTTGTAAATGATCCCACGTGTGCAACGAGTGGATGATAAGGCGGGACAATGTAACATTGAACTAATGTGAATGGAGATCAACGTACAGCGTGGACTCAATGGACCAAACGGCCTGATTCCATGCTGTATCTGTAAAACTAAAGTAAACATAGGTGGATTGATGACAGGTTACATATTACATTATCTTCAATGTCTTCCACCTCTCAACCTGCCAACCAAATCTCCATCTATTCACAAGTTCTAAGATATTCCATTATAGAACACCATGTGACTCTGTACTGGTGTTTAACGTGACACGTTTATTCATGAAACCGAGTGCTCTTATAAAACAATTCAGTTTGATTGTGTGTCATGGTAACCAGGGATTATTACCATGAATCCTTTAATTCTTTTTTGAGTGGGAGTGCAGTTTAAGATTCAGCATTCCCCAGGAGAAGTTAACATGTTGCTTGAATAGACTGTTGTATTCCATTAGCAAATTGTCAGTTCATTCTGTTTACATCCAATTATATTTATCACAACAACAAGGTGGTCTTTTTATATTGAGGTGTTCCAGTCAATTTATGTAATTACAGTAGATCATAGTTAGAGCAGTAGTCTATTATTCATGCCATGTTCAAGTAACTGAATTATGTTGAAGACTGATGTTTGAAATCTGTGTAGGTTCTTACTGTGAGTATATGCAGTCATATTTGTATATAATTCCATGTACTAAAATGAGGTCAAATATTCATTTTCACTATATGAAGCTTGAAGTTCTTGATGTCAAGTTGTATGTTCGCTCAACGTAATGAAAACAGTGGTTGATTACAAAGATATTGTGAATCAATTTCTGCTAGACCACACCATCCTGAATACGCCAGGGGGCCTGAAATGAAAAGTCAACAGCAGTGGCAATGGTAGCAAAAGTTAAATAAAGTAATGTAGGAAATCTGAAATAAAAACAGAATGTTGGGGATATTCGGTAAATTGATTCACTTCTGTGAAAAGAGGACTGTTTATTTTTCTCTTAATAATCGCTGCTTGTTTATTTTAAGCAGTGATTACTTCTTTACTAATCATAATCATAATCATAATCATACATTATTAGCCAAGTATGTTTTGCAACATACGATGAATTTGATTTGCCATACAGTCATACCAATAAAAAGCAACAGAACACACAAAATCCATTTTAACATGAATATCCACAAAAGTGACTCCTCCACATTCCTCACAGTGATGGAAGGTGAAAAAAAGTTAAATCTCTTCCCTTCTTTGTTGCGGTCGGGGGCCTCGAGCCTTCCGTTGACAGGATGATCTTGGCTCTCGTAGCCGGCAGTTGGGCCCTCCGCATCGGGGCGATCAAGCTCCCGCATCGGGGGAATCTCAGCTCCCTGTGCCGGCTGATCAGACCCCAGGTCAGGGCTGGTCGAACCACTTGCGACTTTGGAGCTTCTCGACATCAGTCTCTACTCGAGACTGCGAGCAACTCCGCAGGCCGCGTTTGGAGCGTCAATCCCAGGCAAGGGATCGCAGGTTCCGATAATATGTCCACGGCCCCGCGTTGGGGCTCAAAGTCAGTCTCGAGCAAGGCGGCCAGCTCCATGATGTTAGGCCGCAGAGCAACAGGAGATACGATCCGGAAAACAAACGCATCTCTGGCAAGGTCCAATTGACAATGACAATTTGTAGATTACAGATCTTTAAATAGTTGAAGAGATAATTTATTTGGTGAATAAGTGAGCTTGTAAATATTATTCTTCATGGCATTCTAATACATAATGGTTTGGACTTTCCAGGCAAGAATGAAGAGATAGTGTTTCTCTGTGACGATGGAAAAGCTTATCACACTTGCAGTGGGCTTTGTGGTCCAGTAACAGTACTGTTAGCAAGAGGCCGAGCAGCCCACAAACCAGGATGTAGAAAGCTGTGTTTCCCATGACATTGTTATATACTTACACAGAGCAAAATAAAGATTGATTGCTTAGACTGATGGATTGAGAAAAACATTTGTGCAATTTTCAAATGGAAATAGACTTTGTATTTTATTTTTCAGAATTAGGGAGTTTGTTCGGAAGAAATTACGGTTTTAGTTCACATTTAGAAAATCTGTTGCATGCCTTTCAATGAGGCAATGTTACACAATGATGTTGGGTTAATTGTGAGAGTAGCATGTAAGTTGATGATGCAGGCATAAAATCAGTGCTTTGATTGCCTTGTTGAAGGCAGCAGCTGGGCGCTTTGTGGGAGTTCAAAGTTTCACGAACAACTTTTAAATTCATGGAATAATAGGAATGAAAATGCTGACTAACAGATTAGTCAACATTTTTTGAGAAAACAACAGAGTTAATGGAAAATAATTTGCTTTGATAGTCACAAAGATTTGAAATTTGCTCCCGAAACATTCAGCAAATTCAGGGTTCCTGTGCTGCCGTGGTGCCCAGGACATGGTATGGGCTCCACTGGCAGTTCCCCAGCTGTGCTGTAATTCAGTGGTTGGACAGAAGATTGATTAGCTCCTTGCCACATACAATGGGGAATCTGCCCACTACATCCGTGTCATGTTAGAAGGCACAGAAAAAGAATAACTATTGTCTGAATGGGGGAAAAAATGGTTGGAAATGAGAAGAGTTTATACAAGGCCCAGAAATTCAACTGCATTTCGCCAGAATAAAGGTTATGTGAAAATGAAAAATATTTTTAACACTTATGAAAACAATTTTGCATACTATTTTGGCTGTGATAGTGCTATTCATGTGATCAGCACCAAACTCACCCAAGTGATGTCAATAGTAGAGCAATGCCCAAAGTTAATCATCAGCAAGATTTTCAATTGTGTTGGTTTGAAAAAAAACAACAGATGCTGTTCACAGGCAGAGCAAACACCTTTTACCAGCACAGATGTCTTGGAAATTGCTTTGTTTCATGGGGGCACTTACACAAACCCTGCCTTCATACCCAGCCTACTGTATGAACTCCACATGGTGACAGATCTCTCTGCACATTGCTCACGTGGAAAACCGGGCTTTCATCACACCTGGCTATAACTAAAACTGCTTTCCTGTAATCATTTGTCAAGGCCTTCCAAAGATTATATGAGGAGAGAATGGGCAAAGGTTCACAATATATGCTTCCCAGGCACAGCAGGCATTTGGGGGACAACCCTCCAGAAGGAATATCCAAAGTCAGAGGGTGGTGAATCTGTGGAATTTATTGCCACAGAAGGCTGTGGAGCCCAGGTCAATGGATATTTTTAAGGTAGGCATAGATAAATTCTTGATTAGCACTGGTGTCAGGGGTTATGGGGAGAAGGCAGGAGAATGGGGTTAGGAGGGAGAGA
This sequence comes from Amblyraja radiata, assembly GCF_010909765.2. Taxonomy (NCBI): domain Eukaryota; kingdom Metazoa; phylum Chordata; class Chondrichthyes; order Rajiformes; family Rajidae; genus Amblyraja; species Amblyraja radiata. The sequence continues at coordinate 84,150,233 of NC_045958.1, forward strand.
CTGATCAGCCATGATTGAATGGTGGAGTAGACTTGATAGGTCGAATGGCCTAATTATGCTCCTATCACTTATGATCTTACAAAGGAAGTCAAGCATCCAGCACCCAACACTTCTTGCACCGAGGCTTCATGCGGAGCCAAGCTCTTGTCTACACTTCTCGGAGGGGCAACGTTTTTTTAACAGGATGTGCTGCCACAGGGCAATCTTCATTCACATCTGCATCCTCTAGAAACCTTATGTAAATGCTCACACACCCCTCTCACAATGGAAGTCAACCTCACCTTCATTCTAACCTGCCTAGCTCTATGGTCATTGAGGATACATCTGCTGATAAAGGTCACATAAAATGATTGGTTAATGAACGCTACATCCAGGAAGGTCCATTCCATTTGACAATGCTATTTCTACATATCATAAAGTCATAAGGTCATAAGGAATTAAAGGTGTTTTCAAATTAAATTTGTATCTTTGTTTGTATGTGTTTGATTATTTTTATTAATTGTGATTATTTAAATCCGCCTATTTTTTAACATCTTGATTTTCAGTGACATTTAAAACAGTTCAAGCACTTTCATAGCAGTGAGCAGTCAAAAGGCCATCAGGCCAATTGAAGGATAGGGCTCCAGGATAAACCACTCAAGGGCCAGTTGTCACTCATGGACTGTCTCGGCTCGAAGAGTATTCTTGGCAGGGAGATTTAGCTCTGCAAAAAAATATGTGCTTTCATGAGAATAATACAGAGATTGAGCATGGATTATGCTCTGTATTACATCGTAATGTTAAACTACTGTGACACATTGTAATGTGATACTTCTGTGCCACACCCCATTACAGTTAATGCATTCACAACATCCTAAATGTCAGAAAAAAGACCTAAAGGTCTGCCCAAACTACCTCTCCTCCCATCCTATACACATCATTTGTAATTATGGACCTGAGCTTCATGACAAAATAAATCAGTGGCACTGATTTATGTAGGTGTACTATAACCAATCCAACAAAATATTTCTAGGATCTTCTATTTCCGTTCCAAATTCCCGGCATTCACAATATTTGAAGTCTCTAATTTCTATCTTCTGCATTCAAATCTTTGGAATTGGAGAGAGGGGACATGTGCAGATGAATTGCAGAGGAAATGACTCACCACCTATGTGGTGATGAATTGACTAGTGCTGGCCAAATAGCTAATGTGCCAATATCAGATTGCTTCCAGAATGCACCAGGGTGATTTTTAACCACAATGACATTGTGAGCTCCATCCAGGAGTTGACGCTGCCTTAACTGGTGGAAGGCTGTTAGTTGGTGCTGACTTGCACTCCACTTGTGCATGCAACATATGAAATATGTGGTACCATTTCACCAGGCAGCTACTGAGCAACACTTCAACACAAGTTTCAGAGGTGAAAGGTCCTTATCCACCAATTGCAACACTTATCAATGGAATATTACCCCAGTTTCCAGGATATTTTCCATTTAAAGCAAGCCACACCCAGAAAATTGCCCCATTGTTTCCGGGATGGCATAATCCTTGTTACTTATCTTCACAAATTGCACTCATTTACAGGTTAATTTTTGTATAGTTATTAAATTTCAGTATTTTCAGTCATTTCTAACAGTAGACTTCAAGCAGATTGATTGGGACAATGATTAAAGATACATATATTCTGTGATTAATCATGCAAAATGGCTCAACCTCCTGTACTCTCTTTGTGTAGTTTGCAGGCACTCATTATGACTCTCTAGATTTGCGTCAACATGCACCGGTTTTCTCCCACATCCCAAGGATGTGCTGATTGCTAGGTTAATTAGCTATTGTAAATTACATCCGATGTGGAAGGATGTCAGGAGAGTCAAGTTGAATTGATAATCATGTAAGACAGAAATAACCCACAAGTGGTTCTGTGAGCCAGTATTGATTCAATGGACAAAATTGACTCCTTCTATACCATAGGGGAAAATGGAAATATTTTTTACAGAAACAATAAGGAAAAATGGGAACCTGTATTGGTTCTGTATTTTGCAATGCACAGGTGAATATGAATGGAAGTAGGAAAATGAAAAAATCTTCAAAATAGGCAGTTTTTTGTAAAGGTCAGACTCAGAGGCACAAGTGTTTTGACAATGCCATAGATGACAAAATGGTTAAGACAATTTAAATTAATATTTCTCTTGGTTTTGTGTCTTTCAATAGCATGACACTGATTAATGGCAAACCTGTAAGATCAGCTTGGGAGGGACCCTGCCATGACCACATCACATATGTTACTTGCTGCTTAGTTTTGAAGCAACTCTATTCATTTATGTTAGATGTTCTGACTTTCATTGCACTGAAGTCAACAGTTTCACATTGTCATTTAGAATTCCTGCACAATATAAACCTGCCTTTAAAGCTGCTGTGAAATATCAGTCACCTTTGCCACAATCTCTGACATTTAAGGAGATGGTAATATCACAGATAAAGTTGAAAGTCACTCCTGGATAATTCTGACGTTCCTAGGAATGTTTGAGCTTCAGGGTGATCAAACTGCTCACAGTGTGAAGGCCCTGTCCCACTTACGTGTCCTTGGCACGCAAATTACGTGACCTCGTCGTCGCGTTGAGGAGCACGGGCTTCGTGTGGCCGCGTGGGGCCGGTCCCACTGAGAAGCGCGGAGTGGTATGGAGTTGTGCCCGGTAACGCGCGGCACTCCGAAATTTTGTAGCGAACAAAATCTTCATGCGCCACCGGCCTGTCGAGTAACTGACGGCCAAAGTGGGACCGGCCCAAGACCCTGGCGCGATGCAACGTCTCACCTCCAACAGCAGCAGAAGCAGGCAAACGATCGTCAAACTCGACCTGGGGCTCACGGCCGTTGCGGTCCGGATCCGCCCCCACTCCTACTCCCAGAGCGGGGCCAAGAAAATTGAAGGTAGACACAAAATGCTGGATTAACTCAGCAGGACCGGCAGCATCTCTGGAGAGAAGGAACGGATGACGTTTCAGGTCAAGATCCTTCTTTCAGACGGAAGAAGGGTCTCGACCCGAAACATCACACATTGCTTCTCTCCAGAGATGCTGCCGGTCCCACTGAGTTACTCCTGCATTTTGTGTCCATCTTCAAATGACGTCACGCGCTCTAGACGGCAGTGCGGACGCATGAAGTCGCGCGCGGCCTTCGCGGGACCGTTGCGCCTCAACGCGACCATGAGGTCGCGTAATTAGCGTGCCAAGGACACGTAAATGGGACAGGGACTTTAGTCTCATGCACTGCACATATGCTTTTAAATTCAGATCTAAATCTTGCATTCTTCACTAGGATGCAATGAACTGAATTAGGTACCATCCACTCAGTTTATCTAATTCATTCTTTCAGAACACCAGCACTCAGTTGACCTGGAGTACCATTTAGCAGGCTTGGATTTGTTTATAGGTAATGGAAATAATATGTTAATAGGACAAGAGGTTGTCCCGTGAGGTTGCAGTTAAGCTGCACTTACAATCAAGTTAGCATTCTGATGTGTTGTGTGGTCTTGACCTGAACATATTCTGTAAATTACCAGACTAAACATGAATAAAACATTTAGCTCCCCACTTTAATGAACGCCTAGTGCACGTAAATTTGGAAAATATGGGCACTCGCTAAATTAATGCAGGTGATATCTTTGCCTTTGTTAATTACCATCAGTATTTGTACAGCATTTTACCCAAGTTTCACAGGATCAGTAAGGCTATATCTGGCTGTTGAAAGGAAGAAAAATACAGTTTTTTTCCCTGTCAAATAAGACAAGACTAAGTAAAAGCTGCCTATCATTTGGTGGATCACCTGTAGGCTGACAAGAGCAAATGGATCAAAATTGGCCAATCTTGTTGCATCTGTCATTTTAGCTTCCCCAAAATTTTGAGGAAAAAAAACAGCTTCCCAAATGGCTCAAAAGGTGCTGCATTTTCAAATGCCCCACTCCTGAATGACAAGAATTCAAGAATGACGATTGGAAAGGGCAGTGAGACAAAATGTTTTGAAAAGTCAAACATTTGCCTGAAGCTCACAATGTTGAACTAATTTACCAGATTGTTCAATTGGCTGCTCTCAGAGTCCTCTGCTGTAACTTTACATGTTGTGCATTTACTCTCAAGTATTGAATATTAATGAATATAAATCCAGTCAAGTACAAAATTAAATATTAAACACCAAACATACATAATTCTTTGTGCTTCGGGAGTGATACAAATTAAGGAGAGTTGAGTTGAATTGTCTGGCTGCTGAAACCGATGATAGATCGAAACATTATATCCGTGAACTCTAAACACATCCAATCTATTCTGAGTCCCAAAACAGAAGCCGACTGCTGACCCATGTAAGGAATATCACAGCACCTCGATTGGCAAAGAATAAGCAAGGCACAAACTCCAGATTGTATCTCATCTGATCAGTCAAATGGGAAGATTTACTGGCTCAGACTTTAGAGGTCAGGCAGCCTCGCGATGGCAATGCATAAAAAGAGGTAGGATTGCCATTAGATGTATATCTACTAGGTGTATATACAGGCAAAGATGTATATTTACTAGGGATTTTAACCATTCAACAGTATTCAAAAAGAATGGCAAAGTCTCGAATGCCGAATCATCACCCGTTCCTTTTCTCCAGAGATGCTGCCTGTCCCGCTGAGTTACTCCAGCATTTTGTGTCTATCTTCAAAAATAATTTTGCAACCTGAAAATCTAGTTAATGTACTGTATGTACTGAAATGTTATTAAGAAAAAAGTAAACAATAATGAAAAGATAGAAAATCAATATATTTTAAAATATTAATTGATGGAATTATAGTATAGTATGACTACAATGCATGGCATTTTGGAGGCAAGGGAGCTAACAGAGCAGGAATTATGATTTAATTAATCAACAATGTGATATTATCAGAGTATTCTAAAGCAAGCCAACTTGAAGTTCACAACATTTCAAGTGATTTCCCTTGATTCTGATGTAAATGGGAATATGGTGAAGTTTTTGGATTTACAATGTGTAAGAAGGAATTGCAGATACTGGATTACACCGAAGATAACTGCTGGAGTAACTCAGCGAGTCAGGCAGCATCTTACTCCAGCATTTTGTGTCTATTATTGGATTAAGAACTATTTTTCTGGACTAACAATCAAGAGGTGCTGGTTTAAATACCACCAATGCAATTACAGAATATTAAATTTTAATTATTAAACAAAGTTTGAATTTAAAAAAAAAGAAACTCCTGGTATATTGTCAAAATCGATTGGTACTATATGGTACGTTGAGGAAGGAAATATGATCTCATTGCAGATCTACGATCTGATACGATACGATAAACTAGAGCAATGTTACACAATTTTGAGATTTAAAAAATCAAGTCTGCAATTAATCCCATCAGATAAAGCATAAAAAGAAGTTTAATCTGACACCTAATTCACTTTCATATCTTCAAAAATATTTTTAAAAATATGGCCATTTTCATACTCGGAAATTAGCATCTTGTTCCCTATTGCTTTTCCATTGACTTAACACAAAAGCTGTGATCGAGGACAGTCAAAAGCCCTTAACCTTCTTAAAAATCAATAGAACTGAATTTAAATGTTCAGTTATTATAGATTGAAGCATTCTGAAGCAAATATAAAACATCTTACTTGGATGACCTGAAATTAAAGCATATAATTAGTTAATTACCTAATTGTAGTTAATTACAAAATTGACCGTTGTGACGGAAATAGTAATAAACACCCAGACTGCCTTGAAAATTCAAAAATGTGATATTCTCAAGATCAGAACTTTAATATTATTGTATTATATGCTGTAAGTCCGTAACAGATTGGTAAATAAATTACAATTTCTAGCAATAGACCAAGTATTTATGGAGAAGATCAGTTGCTAGCTGGTAATTTGGCATACCATAACCAGTAGCATCATCATACTCCTCAGATTGTAACTAATAAGCAACTATGTACACCTTGTTTTTCCTCAACTTTTCAATTTTGACTGTAAACTACAAGTTTTGCTCTTCAAACCACGCATGACATGCCTTTCTGCCCACTACTTTCCCATTAAGAATGTCCTGTAGATTCAATTTCTTAAGAAAAGGATATTTTTTTTAAATAGCCTAAGTATCCAAATAACAAACTAATCCCATTCACACAGGAATTCACGATATAACATGATTTTTAAATCTCACTGTCATGAATTTACATGCCAGATTGAAGGAATTTAATGTTTAATTCCCATAAATTAATCTAGAAACATCCACTCAATATAATTAAAATTATTATGTTTTTGCTGATATTTAGTATAGAAATATTGACTATGTGTAGACAATAACACAAAATATAGACGACTTAGATGCTCTTATGACATGATTGTCCAAAAAAAAGAGCATTTAAATCATCTTACATTGGAACGTTGTATTTGCAGTGAATTGGAACCCCATATCGGCAGGAAAAACACTGCCGGTTCGTATGGGGCTCAAATCACATTTTCGCATCGTAAAATTTGATTAAAGCCATCCCAAGAAACAAGATTATATGTAAAATAGATGACTTACATTTTGTTTTGTCCCATTCATGCGATCCGTCACGTTGTAGGCGTCAGGATTTTAATGTAATTATTTAATTGTCTCGCGATTAGAATTTTTTTTTTAATTAAAAAAATCGGGAACGGAAGTCCGATCGATTATTCTTCAGCAGCTGGCAGCCCGAGGAAGTCCGCCTTGGACAGGCAGGAGAAAAGGGCATTTTAATCCCGCCCCCCCCCCTTTCTAAGGCGCCAAAGTCGCGCACATGGCCAATGGCAGAACTGCAGCGCCGCTGAAGGTAAGTTTTGTAACATCGCTATAAACTATATTCATCCCAGAGGGAAATTGGTCTAGTGTCACATAAAGTAGAAACCAGACAAGAACGGCAGATTTCACTGTAGCTCCAGTGCAGATGTAATTTGGGATGGACTGTGCATACTAATGCCATCAATGTCCTGTGAATAAATGAATAGATAAATACAAGGCTGCACCATGTCACAGTCATCAATCTGTGTCTATTGTTACAAAGAGGTAGACCTTTACCTCCCAGCACTATTCCCCAGTATTAAGCAGTGCCGCGGCATGGTGGCATAGCGATAGAACCACTTCTTTGCAGCACCAGAGACCCGGGTTCAATCACAACCACGGTTGCTTGTCTGTATGGAGTTTGCACGTTCTCCCTGTGACCCGCATGGATCTTCTCTGAGATGGTTGGTTTCCTCCCACACTCTAAAGGCACACAGGTTTGTATGTTAAATGTAAAATTGTACCAAGTGTGTATAGGGTAGCATTAATGTGTGGCAAATTCTGGTCGGTTCAGACTCAGTGGGCCGAAGAACCTGTTTCTGTGCTGTATCTCTAAACTAAACTAAAAAAGTGGCATGCCTGTGCTCCAGTGCTATACAAAACAGACCTGTAACCGCCATAAGTCTTTGTAATCCAATATCATACAAGACATCTATCCCCAGTGGTATTTGACACCAGTGCTATACACTTGCAAGTATTGTTCCCCTGTGGTTATTCTGTAACAGACCTGTTCCCATCAAGATGTGTCCCCATTTTCTGGTGACAAATCCATATTCACCACTGTAGTGCCTCTAAATCTCAAACTGGATGTGGTCCTGGTCCCGGAGGCTCAGCAGCCTACACTAGACCTGACATAGATGCTGGTAACTCATCTCTGGGTACATGCATCCAGTATCTGACCCCAGATTTCCTGCTCCTGCACCATGTGGCTTTGGGATGTTGTTCTGGGTGGGCCCCAAGGCACAGGCTTCCTCAGGTAGGCTACAAGTAAAGCTGTTACAGATTAACCTATTCCAGAGCCCAGTAGTGGCCGGTGGGATGAATTTTGGTGACAGGCTTAACTCTTCTTAGACTGCAGCAGTGAAAGCAGAAATTACCAAAGCTACAATATGTTACCACTTTCATCACTCAGTTTAGGTCTTGCCACCCAATAAGCATCTATCAACATGAGCACCTTCACATCTTTTGGCCTGACTAGCTTAGATGAAGGCCAAGAAACATACAATTGCCAAGAGGATTTAAGCATTACACACTAATCACATCAGACAAAAAGAACCTTTGTCAAACAGCCCAATTAATCTTCCATTCAACAATCCAAACCAAACAAAGCACAGCAGACAACGTTTACAAGATATATATCATGCAGTTGATTAGATGTTTGAAGAATGCTGTCTTCCTTCATGATGCCAGTGTTGAGTGACAGAAGCATTAGAAAACAAATAATTAGAAAATTATTTATTATCAGGCACTTGTTTGTAGGGACAAAGCTATGATTAGACCCTATAGTGTATTCAAAGTGGCTGATTAATCTGCCTCATTACAAATAAATTCAATGGTCGTATTAAAGTTCCATTAATCTGAATGGAAGTTCTGATATTTCACCATATCTCTGACCAAAAGTGAATGCAGGGTTTGTAGTCCCGGGTTTGTAGTCTTGGTTTTTAACGTCCCAGGTATCCCTGGTAACTACACAAATGCCACAGACTGCTGGGTCAAAGATTGGAAAGTGTTAAGAAAAGTAAAAGTGATAAGAAGTAAGAATAAGATGTGTTAACAATTGACAAAATTAGTTGCATGTCATTAAGAATTTGACTGAGACTTTATAAGGCCATAAGTTCATAAAGGATAGAAGCAGAATTAGGCCATTTGGTCCATCAAGTCTACTCTGCCATTCAGTCATGGCTGATCTACGTCTCCCTCCTAACCCCATTCTCCTGCCTTCTCCCCATAACTCCTGACACCTGTACTAATCAATAATCTATTTCTCTGCCTTAAAAATATCCATTCACTTGGCCTCCCCAGATTTAACACTCTATGACTAAATACATTTCTCCTCATCTTCTAAAGTAACATCATTTAATTCTAAGGCTATGGCCTCTGGTCCTCACCTCTCCCACTAGTGGAAACATCCTCTCCACATCCACTCTATCCTAGCCTTTCACTATTTGGTAAGTTTCAATGAGGTACCCCCCTCATCCTTCTAAACTCCAGCGAGTAGAGGCCCAGTGCTGTCAAACGCTCATCATATGTTAACCCACACATTCCTGGGATAATTCTTGTAAACCTTTTCTGGACTCGCTCCACAGCCAGCACATCCTTCCTCAGATATGGGGCCTAAAATTGCTCACAATACTCCAAAAGCGACCTGATCAGTACCTTGTAGAGTCTCATCATTACATTTTTGTATTCTAGTCCTCTAAAAATAAATGCTAGCATTGCATTTCAAAGGTTTCAAAGGACTTTTATTGTCACATGTACCAATTAAGGTACTGTGATATGCAAATTACCATACAGCCACATGAAAATAAAAAGCAACAAGACACACATCAAAGTTAACATAAACATCCACCACAGCAGATTCCCCACATTCTTCATTGTGATGGAAGGCAAAAAAGTCTAATTTTCTTCCTTTTTATTCTCTCGCGGTTGGGGCAGTCGTCAGGGCGATCGAACCTCCCACAGCCGGGCCATCGAAACTCCCGCGTGCCACGGCTTGGAGATCCCAATGTCGGTCTTTGACCAGAGAACGTGGGTTCCGTGATGTTGAGTTCGCAAGCACCCACAGTTGGGGCACTGAGGTCGACCCCTGGCAAAGGGATCGCGAGCTCCGCGATGTTAAAGTCCCGTAGGCACCCCACAGCGGAGCTCTCAAAATCGCTCGATGTTAGGCCGCAGTGCGGAAGGAGATACAATACAGAAAAAAATTTGCATCTCCGTCGAGGTAAGAGATTATAAAAAGTTTCCCCCTCCCCCACCCCCACATAAAAAAAGCTAAAGAACACTAAAAACATACATTTAACACATATAATTAAAACACAAAGAAGGAAAGGACAGACAGGCTGTTGGGGAGGCAGCCATTGCTGGCGCCACCTGGTGCCTTCCTTACTACCGATTCGACTTGCAAATTAACTTTTTGGAGACCCTGGACCAGCACTCCCATGTGCCTTTGCATTGAAGTATAATTTAGTAGCATTGAAGATTCATTTCTGCAAACTTCAAAATATTATTTAATGCTCCATGTCATCATAAAAATATACACCCACTGTGATAAAAAGTTGCCCCTCAGGTACCTATTAAACTTTTCCTCTGTCAACTTTCTCTAGTTGTTGATACCCTGCCCTGGGATAAAGATGATTTGCATTCACCCTGTCTGTTGCCCTTTTGATTTTATACACATCTACAAGGTCTCCCCTCAGTCTGCTGCGCTCCAAAGATAAACGTTCCATTCTGTCCAACTTCTATCAATTTCTCATGCACAAAACAATGCTGACTATCCAAAATCAATTCTTGTTTTTCCAAATGAAAAAAACATTTCCTTACCCCTTGGAAAGCTCCACAGCGACATTCCGACCATAGTTGCTGTTGTAGTTGTTGGTCTTAATGGTCCATAGTTCCCTGGATTTTCCATGCAGCCCTTCTTAATCAGTGACACAACATTGGCCACCCCCCAATCTTCCAGCACCTCTCCAGTGCCTAACAATGATCCGTATATCTCAGCAATTACTTCTCAAGCTTCTCACAATGTCCTTGGAGAAACCTGATCAAGCCCTGAAGGTTTAACTACCTACATAGGTTTAAGGGTATTGATTTCATCCTCACTTCATCCTCATACTTATTACTTACCGTGATAGCATAGGTTTGCCCCAGATGCTCTGGCTTCCTCCCACAACAAAAACAGATTTTAAAGTCCTGAGCTTTCAAAGTATTTAATCAGGTTCACAAGTTGGGTTTCAGATTTGATCACCTAGCACATAAAAAACATAGTGCAAATTCCAAAGTCAACATCTTTATTTCCTGCACTTCAGAAATTGAAACATTGCCTACCCTCTCAGAAGACTTGGAAGATCCCATGGCACTAATAAAAAATGTAGAGCAGCTGAGCTTTCCCCCCAATGGATTGGCAGATAGTTAACCCTCACTCAACATGACTGAAGCAAATTAGACCAATATCAAATTTTTCTTTGAAGGAGCTTGCCGTGTGTAAACTAGTGGCTGCATTCTTGTCATACTAACGGAGACTATGCAAAAAAATAATTAATTGGCTTAGAAATACCGAGTAAGTTTCACATTAGGGCGGTCATGGTGGTGTAGCGATAGAGTTGTTGTCTTGCAGCAAATGCAGCGCAGGAGACCCGGGTTCGATCCCGACTACGGGCGCTGTCTGTACACAGTTTGTACATTCTCCCCATGACCTCCGTGGGCTTTCTCCGAGATCTTCCGTTTCCTCCCACACTCAAAAGACGTACAGGTTTGTAGGTTAATTGGCTTGGTAAAAATTGTCCCTAGTGGGTGTAGGGTAGTATTAATATGCGGGTATCGCTGGTCGGCATAGACCCGGTGGGCCGAAGGGCCTGTTTCCTCCCACAACAAACTAAACTAAAGTAAATATGAGCCTTTCTTTAAGGCCCCTGTCCCACTCAGGCAATTTTTTCGACGACTACAGGTGACTTGGCTGTCGCCACATGGTTGTGGGGTGACGCCTGTATGGTCGTGAGTAGTCTCCTCAAGTCCCCTAAAGAGTCGTAGCGTTTTTCTGCTCGCCACTGGATTTTGAAATATTCAAAACGTTTTGGCGACTGTAGGCTTGACGTAGCTTAACGTAGCTTGTCTTCTCCTGTCATAGGTGCTGTCATAGGTTGTCGCAAGGATGACGCAGGTTGTCGCCAGGTGATGTTGGTTGTCGCTGAGTGCTGACTTCGGTGAATTCCATTGGCGACTACCTACATCAACATACATCAACTGGGGACTGAATTGGTACCGGCGACTGAATTGTCTTCAGTTGTCTTCAGTTGTCGCCGACAGGGTCATTGCTTGTCATAGCTTGTCGTGGGTGGATATAGGTTGACTTCAGTTGTTGTAGGTTCTCGCCTGTGTGGTCGTAGGTTGTCGTAGGTGGTTCATAGGTGGACGTCCTAATGGGTCACCAGTTGTTGGTAGCTTGCCGTAGCTTGACGTCGACTAGGCGGTAGGTTGTCGTAGCTTGTCGTAGACATTGTTGTAGGGGGAGTTCCAGTCGCCGCTTTTTCGGCGACCTGCTACGACTATGACAGTTGCCAGCAGTCGCCGAAAAAATCACCTGTAGGACAGGCCCTTAAGTGTTTTTCTTACAGAAAATTCTTAGCAACGTACATCATATTTGCTCCTTCACATCTAAGGCAAGTGTAAATAAATTGTCACCTCTTTAAAAACAGCTATAGGCAAGCTATAGGCTTTTTGCATATTTTCACTTTGTAGTGACTAAGGTAGCAGGAAAGGAAGAGAAAATGTAAGCTGTGTACAAGTCAAAATCAAAAGGATTGTGGAGCCATAAAACTCTCAATCCTTTAGTTGCCTTTGTAAGTGTGAAAGAGCTGAGAATTAAGAGGTAATAAAGGCTGTTGATCTCTGAAAATTACAGGCTCCTGGCTACTAAAACACTGATACCAAATTTACCCCCTTATTTGACCTGTTCATAGTCACATGCAAGTTCCAGTTCTTCCCGACCTTCATAACTTTCAGCACTGTGCACAATGTGGCCTCATATTCTGAGAAACTACCCGCTTTCCTGTATCTAATTGCCAGGGAGCTCCATCAGGGATAGACACAAAATGCTGGAGCTACTTTAGCGGGACAGGAAGCATCTCTGGATAGGAGGAATGGGTGACGTTTCGGGTCGAGACCCTTCTTCAGACTCTCGACCCGAAACGTCACCCAAATCTGATGAAGGGTCGCGACCCGATACATTACACTCCCGCAACGCAATATTCTACTACTTACCTAGAGTAGACACAAGGCATTGAGGTGATTGTGTGGAGTGCAAATGGAGATCTGAACCCGCCCGGGCCTACTGCGCGAAGATATAGCGTCATTTTGCGTCGCTACTGCGTCACCGGCTTCCGCCAACTGCGCAGGCGTGGATGGTCGCAATTTTTTTCCCCAAACCTTCCAGCGGGCCGGAACCAGAATTTTAGGTAATTTCCGTCAATGTGGAAACGCTGATTGCACTCCAATTTTTTTTTCTCTTAGGATTTTTTTTACTCTGGGAAAAAAACACCTTGACTGGAGGCCCCCTAGATTTTGAGGCCCTAGGCTTCAGCCTATGAAGCCTATAGGTAAATCCGGCTCTTCAACTAATCAACCCTCTCCCTTTTCTCTGCTATCCTCCAACACTTGATGTAATTTATAGTAACCAATTGGCAAATCCGCATTTCTTTGGGATGTGGGAGGAAAGTGCAGCACCTGCATGAAAGCCATACACTATCACAGGGTGAATGTGGAAAATCTACGCAGGCACATCAGAGGACAGAAGTAAACCTGGATCACTGAAGCTGTATGGCAGCAGCACTAACAACTGGATTACTCGTCACCTACTCTGATGCTTCTGTGTCAGGATGGAACAACAAACAATAATGGAAACTTCTCACTCCTCCTGCTGTTAGATTTGATACCAAGAACCATGCAATACCCTCCTAATAATCTGTGCCTTTATAAAAGTTTGAGAAAACTCCTTGATTGCATTAGTTATCAATATTACTTATTGACTGATAATGTTTAAGAAAGAAATGCAATGCTGGAAAATCAAGGGTAGACAAAAATGCTGGCGAAACTCAACGGGTGAGGCAGCATCTATGGAGCGAAGGAAATAGGCGACGTTTCGGGTTGAGACTCTTCTTCAGACTGAAGAAGGGCTTCGACCCGAAACGTCGCCTATTTCCTTCGCTCCATAGATGCTGCCTCACCCGCTGAGTTTTGCCAGCATTTTTGTCTACCTATTGAATGATGATGATCATTCTAAACTACAGCTTTCAATGGATTTTAAATTGGTTATTAATAATGCAACACAAGGCCATTTGGATACAACAGTTACTTCACAATTGCTGGGGATGAGCACATCTTTTGTTGTCATTTCCTATTACTTTTAAATCTACTTGCCTTAGCTTTAATGTATCTTTAAGTTAATTGATACCAGAAGTGAAGATAGCTGTCCATTGCTTTCAGACTATCTGTCTCCTGTCTTTAGTTTGTTAAGCTTTGTCAAGTGCAAGAAGCATTCTTTTAACAATAGCTCTTTTTACTTAATAAAGATAAAGACAGACCCCTTGGATTTGTTCGTCTTTTCCCTGGAAATCCTATTTAGAATCATGTTAAGTGCTATGACAAAATGATGAAAGCAGACAGAGGAAAGAGCTTAACTACATTAGCTGATCCTTGTTAGTGCTTCAAGTACACTCAATGTGACCTTTTCACTGGAGTTGCAACAATTCAAAGGAAGCAAGATTTTGGTTTGTCAAAGAACAAAGTCATTCAAAAAAACACCGCTGTGTGTAGACAAAGAAATGTTCTTCCACTTAATTGTCATATATTTTTTGGTGACATAAATTTTAATTGGCTGCATATTTATTGTGACATCTCATACTTGTAATAGGGGACTCTATAGTCAGGGGGTCGGATAGGCGATTCTGTGGATGTAGACAGGAGACCCGGATGGTAGTTTGCCTCCCTGGTGCCAGGGTCAGGGATGTGTCTGAACGTGTCCAAGAAATCCTGAAATGGGAGGGAGAGGAGCCTGAGGTTGTGGTACATATAGGTACCAACGACATAGGTAAAAAAAGAGAAGAGGTCCTGAAAGAAGAATTTAGGGAGTTAGGTAGAGAGTTAAGGAGAAGGACTGCAAAGGTAACAATCTCAGGATTACTGCCTGTGCCACGCGACAGTGAGAGTAGGAATGGAGCGAGGTGGAGAATAAATGCGTGGATGAGAGACTGGTGCAGTGGGTATGGATTCAAGTTTCTGGATCATTGGGACCTCTTTTGGGGAAGGTGCGACCTGTACAGAAAGGACGGGTTGCACTTGAACTCGAGGGGGACCAATATCCTGGCGGGGAGATTTGCAAAGGCTACTGGGGAGACTTTAAACTAGTATGGTTGGGGGGAGGGACTCGAATTGGAAAAGCTAGCAGTCAGTGTGTAAGGCAGGAGGCAGAGAATGATAGCACTCTGACCCAAAATGTAGGGGAGAGAGAAGAAAAAGAAAATAAACAGAGAATAAGAGATGGTGGGTTTCTTAAATGTGTATATTTTAATGCTAGGAGCTTTGTAAGAAAGGTAGATGAACTTAGAGCCTGGATTGACACCTGGAAGTATGATGTTGTGGCGATCAGTGAAACATGGTTGCAGGAGGGCTGTGATTGGAAACTAAATATTCCAGGATTTCATTGCTTCAGGTGTGATAGAATTGGAGGGGCAAGAGGTGGAGGTGTTGCATTGCTTACCAGGGAAGATATTACAGCAGTGCTTTGGCAGGATAGATTAGAGGGCTCGTCTAGGGAGGCTATTTGGGTGGAACTGAGAAATGGAAAAGGGGTAGCAACACTTATAGGGGTGTATTATAGACCGCCAAATGGGGAGCGAGAATTGGAAGAGCAAATATGTAAGGAAATTGCAGATATTAGTAGTAAGCACAAGGTAGTGATTGTGGGAGATTTCAATTTTCCACACATAGACTGGGAAACACATTCTGTAAATGGGCTGGATGGGTTGGAGTTTGTAAAATGTGTGCAGGATAGTTTTTTGCAGCAATACATAGAAGTACCTACTAGAGAAGGGGCGGTTCTGGACCTCCTGTTAGGAAATGAGACGGGTCAGGTGGCAGAGGTATGCGTTGGGGAACAGTTCGGGACCAGTGATCACAATACCATTAGTTTCAATATAATTATGGAGAGGGTCAGAACTGGACCTAGGGTTGAGATTTTTGATTGGAGAAAGGCTAACTTTGAGGAGATGCGAAAGGATTTAAAAGGAGTAAATTGGGACAGTTTGTTTTATGGGAAAGATGTGGAAGAGAAATGGAGGACATTTAAAGGTGACATTTTAAGAGTACAGAATCTTTATGTCCCTGTTCGGTTGAAAGGAAATAGTAAAAATTGGAAAGAGCCATGGTTTTCAAGGGGAACGAGACACTTGGTTCGGAAAAAGAGAGAGATCTACAATAATTATAGGCAGCATGGAGTAAATGAGGTGCTTGAGGAGTAAAAAGAATGTAAAAAGAATCTTAAGAAAGAAATTAGAAAAGCTAAAAGAAGATATGAGGTTGCTTTGGCAAGTAAGGTGAAAGTAAATCCAAAGGGTTTCTACAGCTATATTAATAGCAAAAGGATAACGATGGATACAGTTGGTCCATTAGAGAGTCAGAGTGGACAGCTATCTGCAGAGCCAAAAGAGATGGGGAGATATTGAACAATTTCTTTTCTTCGGTATTCACCAAGGAGAAGGATATTGAATTATGTGAGGTAAGGGAAACAAGTAGAGTAGCTATGGAAACTATGAGGATCAAAGAAGAGGAAGTACTGATACTTTTGAGAAATATAAAAGTGGATAAGTCTCCAGGTCCGGACAGGATATTCCCTAGGACATTGAGGGAAGTTAGTGTAGAAATAGCAGGGGCTATGACAGAAATATTTCAAATGTCATTAGAAACGGGAATAGCGCCGGAGGATTGGCATACTGCGCATGTTGTTCCATTGTTTAAAAAAGGGTCTAAGAGTAAACCTAGCAATTATAGACCTGTTAGTTTGACGTCAGTGGTGGGCAAATTAATGGAAAGGATACTTAGAGATAATATATATAAGCATCTGGATAAACAGGGTCTGATTAGGAACAGTCAACATGGATTTGTGCCTGGAAGGTCATGTTTGACTAATCTTCTTGAATTTTTTGAAGAGGTTACTCGGGAAATTGATGAGGGTAAAGCAGTGGATGTTGTATATATGGACTTCAGTAAGGCCTTTGACAAGGTTCCTCATGGAAGGTTGGTTAAGAAGGTTCAATGGTTGGGTATTAATGGTGGAGTAGCAAGATGGATTCAACAGTGGCTGAATGGGAGATGCCAGAGAGTAATGGTGGATGGTTGTTTGTCAGGTTGGAGGCCAGTGACTAGTGGGGTGCCACAGGGATCTGTGTTGGGTCCACTGTTGTTTGTCATGTACATCAATGATCTGGATGATGGTGTGGTAAATTGGATTAGTAAGTATGCAGATGATACTAAGATAGGTGGGGTTGTGGATAATGAAGTAGATTTTCAAAGTCTACAGAGAGATTTATGCCGGTTGGAAGAGTGGGCTGAAAGATGGCAGATGGAGTTTAATGCTGATAAGTGTGAGGTGCTACATCTTGGCAGGACAATTCAAAATAGGACGTACATGGTAAATGGTAGGGAATTGAAGAATGCAGGTGAACAGAGGGATCTGGGAATAACTGTGCACAGTTCGCTGAAAGTGGAATCTCATGTAGATAGGGTGGTAAAGAAAACTTTTGGTGTGCTGGCCTTTATAAATCAGAGCATTGAGTATAGAAGTTGGGATGTAATGTTAAAATTGTACAAGGCATTGGTGAGGCCAATTTTGGAGTATGGTGTACAATTTTGGTCGCCTAATTATAGGAAGGATGTCAACAAAATAGAGAGAGTACAGAGGAGATTTACTAGAATGTTGCCTGGGTTTCAGCAACTGAGTTACAGAGAAAGGTTGAACAAGTTGGGGCTTTATTCATTGGAGCGCAGAAGGTTAAGGGGGGACTTGATAGAGGTCTTTAAAATGATGAGAGGGATAGACAGAGTTGACGTGGATAAGCTTTTCCCACTGAGAGTAAGGAAGATTCAAACAAGGGGACATGACTTGAGAATTAAGGGACAGAAGTTTAGGGGTAACATGAGGGGGAACTTCTTTACTCAGAGAGTGGTGGCTGTGTGGAATGAGCTTCCAGTGAAGGTGGTGGAGGCAGGTTCATTTTTATCATTTAAAAATAAATTGGATAGTTATATGGACGGGAAAGGAATGGAGGGTTATGGTCTGAACGCAGGTGTATGGAACTAGGGGAGAATACGTGTTCGGCACTGACTAGAAGGGTTGAGATGGCCTGTTTCCGTGCTGTAATTGTTATATGGTTATATGGTTATACACAATAGACACTTTGACAAGAATGTAACTAATCGCCCCATTATAACTTTTGCTTGCACTCACTGCTAGCTTCCATCTCTATGGGGAAGTTGTAAGCACGGTCAGAGACATGACCTTTCTGAACATTTTCCAAATGGACAGAGAGAGACAAATGGTCTATGGAAGGAGTTCTAAGCAACAGGCCACGATGGCAGGAAGGCTCTCCAGCTTTAAGCAGAAGGATAATAACACCAAAAATTGCACAGGGCATGTTCGTAGGCAGAATGTGACATGGTGAAACAAACCATTCATAGATGGGTAGGAAAGATTTAAATAGCAGCACTGAAGGAGAGAAATTATAGAAATTATAGACAGGCAAGCACAAAATGTTGGGCAAACAGAAAGCTGGCAGAGACAAAATGTAAGGATCCAGGGACATTGAGCTAATGCATGACATTGAGCATGGCATTGCGGCAATCAAGAGTGGAACTCCCACAGGATTGACTAAGTCCATTGGTGCACAACATACAGTATGTCAAGTCAAGTCAAGTCAAGTCACTTTTATTTCTATAGCACACTTAAAAAACAACTCTCCTTGACCAAAGTGCTTTACATTGGTGGAGGTACTAACGTTATACAACAGTGGTTCATAGATTAAGTACATACATAAATACATACATATAGCTCTCCCTCAGAGGGCGTCAAGAAAGGCTTGAGAGTTAAGATGTGTTTTAAGTCTCGACTTAAAAGAGTCGATGGAGGGGGAGTTCTGATGGGAAGAGGGATGCTGTTCCACCGTCTCGGAGCTCCAACCGCAAAGGCGCGGTCGCCTCTGAGCTTATGCCTAGACCGCGGGACCAATGGCACAGTTCAGATCCGCCCGGCTGGGTGAGTAGGGGGCAGCTCAATTCTGCTGTTTCTTTTTGGTTATTTATAATACCACTCTGGAAATGGGAGGCTTTTAAATCAAGAACACCAATCTTCATTACTAATTTTATGAAACATCCATACATTAAGGGAACTACAATGAAATCTCACATGGTGGTCAAGACAATCAAACACCGACTACTTGTTAATCATGCATCATGCAACCATATGGCAGGGCAAGATCGATCATTAAATACAGGAATACTTTGAAGTCCATATAGTATATGATGTGAATTCAAGCCATGGACATCGATTTAGGTGATCTGTCTACGTAGCAGTGACATTATATGCATGATGGGCAACCTTCACGTGGTCCGCCCTGTTTCGATGAATGCAATCAACCTGGCGTGCACAATCAAATAAGATCAAATAGAACATGTTGTCCTACAACTTTAGGCTGTGCACGCCATATGCAAGAAGAAGATATGCATGATTGGAGCTACTGCTACAAAAGCAATTCATGCGAGCATGTGGGTCTCAAATGGAAAGGTAGATCTTAAAGGAGCCACTGTTGAGCAGTGCATTACTTAAAAATGCTGGCGTCCTCCCCATTTGCTTGTTACTCCTTGGGGATGGGTAGAGACTGCCAGAATAATGCAATCACTGCATGCTTCCAATTGAGCTCCAATAGTTTTCCCATTGAGAACTGTCACCTGAATAGCTTGAAACATAGTGAGGGACTGTGCAAGTAAGTATACACATACCATGAATTATACGTGGTCTTTGTGTCCAGCTGTGTTCATGACCCAGAAATCGTTCTGCTCATATGCACACATCTTATTCCATGACGGGCATAAGAAGACCCCTCCCCCACATTTCAAGCCTGTCTTACATTTCTGGTCACAAGCTTAAGTTTTCAGCCACTCCATATCTTCTCTGGCTCAAATGGGAATAGTCATTTGTGAAACGCAAGTACAATTACAAGAGAGACATTAAGATAATTACTGAGTGTGGTGGAAGCTTGAACTAATGTGGGATAATGCTGGAAGTGTAGAACTGGTGTTCCAGCGGGGGAAACTGAACCATTTAGTTGTGTTTAGTTTAATTTAGAGATACAGCGCAGAAACAGTACTTGGACCCACCGAGTCCACGGCGACAAGCGATCCCCACACACTGACGCTATACTCCACACACTAGGAACAATTTATAATTATAGCAAGCCACTTAACCTATAAACCTGCACGTCTTTGGAGTGTGGGAGGAAACCGGAGATCCCGAAAAAAAACAACACAGGTCACTGGGAGAACGTACAAACTCCAACAGCAGCACCTGTAGTCGGGATCGAACCCTGGTCTCTAGCGCTGTAAGGCAGCAACTATACCACAGTGTCACTGTTCTGCCCCAATTCTATTAAGAACAGAGAGACAGGTTGCCCAGCACAAGGCTGAGTTACTGCACTACTGTCGTGATGGCAGAGCTGAAAGACAACTGCACCACCATTAATCACCAGTCATATAATGTGTATATATCTTTTACACGGGGTTTATTCAAGTCCGGGAAATTATATACCTGGGAGTGTTTGAACGTTAGCAGTCCCGGCATAGCCAAAGCAATTCAGCCCATTCCTGGACATGAAGCAAAATAATAGATAAGCAAAGAGAAAAATTATTAAGAGAGATGGGAAATAATTGTGGAGAAAGACCAATCCCGACAAAAGTGAAACGTGAGTTAGGAATATTATAATTTAATACATTAGTATAAAAACAAGCCCTTCGGCCCACCAAGTTGATGCTGACCACTGAGCATTCTTTAACACTAACCCTTTCTGTTGTTCTTCATGCATTTTTATTAAGTTCCTACTGATTCTATCACACACCTACACATTGAATCAATTTACGATGGCCAACTAACTTACTGCCCTGCAAGTCTTTAGGATGTGGGAAGAGACAGGAGCATCTGAGGAAGACCCACAGAGTGGTAGGAAGAATAGGCAATCTTTACATGAACAGTGTAAGTTATTGGGGCAAATCCTCCAAAATTATAGAAGAACGGGGATGATGACCATGGACATTTTTAAAATAGACTTGCTGGCTGCAAAGGAAAAACCCCCAATACACAAAGGAAGAACCAGTTTCAGACCTGTCTGTGGGCCTGGGCATTACACAACTATGCGAATGGTGTGAACAGGAAAGGCTGGGACGGAGATAACGAGATTATTGGAAAGACAAAGGTAGGAACCGAGCCTCAGCAGACGGCGATAAACAGCCCAGCAGCAACACAATCACCATCGTGGATGACCTATCCATCAGGACAATGGGAGCCCATCCAGGTGATGGGATAACTGATCAGGCTGATCATTACATCAGCAAACCCCTTATCATCGGAAGCCTATTGTTCATGCCAGATCGAAACTGGGAATCATCGAAAGACCCTTTTGTCCAGAGGACCACCTGGGGGGTTTCAAGGGAGAAACTCGGGTATAAAAAGCAGGAGTCAAGCCAGAACTTGTTCTCTTTTCTGCTCTGTTGGACGTCTCCTGACCCTGTATCGATCCAGCTGTAAGTACCCCCAGACGATTTGGTGAAGTTCCCGAAATAGGATAGAGGTTGAGGGAAGAAGAGGAAATGGGGTGTACTTGTAAGTAAAATTGTGTAAAGTAAGTTACGACGTGCCCGATAATTTTCCTTCCATAGTCTTAGTTTAAAGCATAAGTTTAGCCACGAATTTTGTAGTGTTGGTGAGATTCGATTTCTCATTATTTAATAAAGCCTGTAAATTTTAGACTTGCTTTGAATCCGTCTTGGTTTCTGTTTTCTCTCATCAGCACGCTCTGGTCAAATCAACCTTTTATCATATCCCACCATAATTCCGAGGTCTAGAACCCAGGGGAATCCCTTTTGTTGTAATCTCTCTCTTGGGAACCGCTCGAGTGGAGTGGTGGCCGATTGACCCTCCGACAAGGCAGAGAATAACTCGGGCAGTGGGGCCCGAAGTGGAGTAAAGGGAACGAAACCCCCTACAACAGTACCAAAGGTCAGGATTGAATCTCTGTCACTGAGCTGTGAATCACCCCCCCTCTATATTTCTATCACTGCCAACTTTTCCTGCTGCTCAGTGAAACATATTCTTCGTCCATGAAGAAATATTCCATAGCTACTGCCAAATAAGTTAGCCTGATTTTCTAAATATGGGAACTAAATTGATTGATGAAATCCTGTCTGAATATCTTATGTGCATTATTTTTAAACTAGCTGTCTACATTAGTACCCTCCAGCGGGCTGAGGCCGACACATTCCTTCCACCTCAGTGCCTCAGTGGTCAAAACAATCATTAAATTATCTCCCACTTGTCCATTTTAAGATTTTTTCTAAAGTTGATTTAAAGTTTCAAAACATCTGGGTCAATGAAAACACTGCAAAGTGCACAGGCTATCTGGTCAATGCTTATCTCGCAACTAACATCAGCAGAGCAGATGATCCGCTAATTATAACACTGCAATCTCTGGCAGCTTTCCACGACTAGATTGCCTGCATCAATTCCAGCATGACAACAACGAATGCATTTCGCAAGTGACGACTGGCTCAAAAGCACTTTAGATATAAAACACGGCATGTAAATGCAAATTCTTTCTTTGTCTAAAATGATAGAAACATATAATTGTCAGCATCAGTTTCAGCTCTTTGCAGGCTGCTCCTTCTCTGAGTGCTTCATTTGCGGCTGGTGTTCAATGTAGCTACGGTCAACCTGTATTGCTCTGGTGGCTGCATGGACCAATTATAATCCGATGGCTATTAGTAACTCCATCTCCTGCTTCAACTTCACTTTCCTTCATAACGTTTTATCAAAGATACTCTGACCTACCGTCTCACTTGCTTGTATCTGTTTTCTTCCTCATGCATACTGTATTGAAATGACCAATGACTGCATCTCTATAACTTATTTTATATTGTAAAGTATTGTGGACTTAAATAGTTTAGTTTATTGTCACTTGTACCGAGATACAGTGGAAAGCTATTGTTGCGTGCTAACCAATCAGCGAAAAGACATACATGATTACAATCGAGCAATTCACAGTGTACATGGCAGTGTTAGCTGTGAAGAGGATGCTAGGAGACTGCAAGGTGACTTGGATAGGCTGGGTGAGTGGGCAAATGTTTGGCAGATGCAGTATAATGTGGATAAATGTGAGGTTATCCATTTTGGTGGCAAAAACAGGAAAGCAGACTATTATCTAAATGGTGGCAGACTAGGAAAAGGGGAGATGCAGCGAGACCTGGGTGTCATGGTACACCAGTCATTGAAAGTTGGCATGCAGGTGCAGCAGGCAGTGAAGAAAGCGAATGGTATGTTAGCTTTCATAGCAAAAGGATTTGAGTATAGGAGCAGGGAGGTTCTACTGCAGTTGTACAGGGTCTTGGTGAGACCACACCTGGAGTATTGCGTACAGTTTTGGTCTCCAAATCTGAGGAAGGACATTATTGCCATAGAGGGAGTGCAGAGAAGGTTCACCAGACTGATTCCTGGGATGTCAGGACTGTCTTATGAAGAAAGACTGGATAGACTTGGTTTATACTCTCTAGAATTTAGGAGATTGAGAGGGGATCTTATCGAAACTTACAAAATTCTTAAGGGGTTGGACAGGCTAGATGCAGGAAGATTGCTCCCGATGTTGGGGAAGTCCAGGACAAGGGGTCACAGCTTAAGGATAAGGGGGAAATCCTTTAAAACCGAGATGAGAAGAACTTTTTTCACACAGAGAGTGGTGAATCTCTGGAACTCCCTGCCACAGAGGGTAGTCGAGGCCAGTTCATTGGGTATATTTAAGAGGGAGTTAGATGTGGCCCTTGTGGCTAAGGGGATCAGAGGGTATGGAGAGAAGGCAGGTACGGGATACTGAGTGGATGATCAGCCATGATCATATTGAATGGCGGTGCAGGCTCGAAGGGCCTAATGGCCTACTCCTGCACCTAATTTCTATGTTTCTATGTTTCTATGATAAGGAAATAATGTTTAGTGCAAGATAAAGCCAGTAAGGTCCGATCAAAGATAGTCTGGGGGGTCTCCAATGAGGTAGATAATAGTAAGATTAAACGAGAACTTACCAGTTTGAAGTTTGATCTGTATTTTATGAGGAGTTACGATGAGGGATTACGTGAAGAACCCGCTCAGCACGCATGCGCGGCATACTTCAAAGCAACGGTGTGGAATCACAGATAGACACAGTTATTGAAGTAAACATAGTAAAGACAAGGAGACATCAGTTTGTGAATTTGACCCATATTATTGAGGGTGGGAGCGGAGGGCACGTAATCCCTCATCATAACTCCTCATAAAATACAGATCAAACTTCAAACTGGTAAGTTCTCGTTTAATCTTACTATTTTACTTCGGAGTCACGTTAGTGATTCCGTGAAGATTTTAAAGCTCTGTGATTTCAAACCGTGTAACAGTTATTACTACATCACTGCCGAAGTCCTTGAGGGAGGAAGTGTGTTATCGTAACCAACCAATGAATCTCTTTGTAGAAAAACTCAATGGTATTTTTTAACAATAACAATAAAGAAATTAAATTGCTCCCCTGGGCTTAAATTAAATATTTGCAGTCTGTAAAATCTTTTCTGCAAATAAAACAGGTTTTGCCAACGGCTTATTATAGAATTTCTGAACGGTCTTTCCCCCCACCATCCTGCTGTAGCCAGGATGTGGTCTATAAGCACGTCCATTCTTTTAGCCGTCGACGCGGATGCTGCCCTGGTGGAATAAAATTTGTAGATGTTAGTGTTTATCCCAGCAGTTTTTAGCACCTGCTTGAGCCATCTCGCAATGCTTTGGCTCGTCACCCGACCATAAGGTTTTTTATGACTGACCCACAAGGCTTTTCATCTCCCTCGAATATTTTGGTTGTGTCTATGTAGGATAGTAGGTGGGTCATGGCACATAACCGTGGTTCTGGCGGGTAAGCCTGGAATTCCACGACTGGATTAGGTGTTCCTGGTCTGCTCTGTTTGATCAGTCTCTGGATAACGACAGAGATCTGGTCTGGAGCTGTGAGCATGCTGTCCAGTCGCAATAGGTGTAGTGACTGGACCCTCTGTGCAGATACAAGTGCCATCAACATGAGTGTTTTTCAGCATAGATTGTTCCAGGTTGAGGGATCTGGCTGGTGGCCATCCCCTGAGGCATGTCAGGACCACACTGACATCCCATGTATGGGTGTACCTTGGTCTAGGGGCCGCGCATGCGTGCTGAGCGGGTTCTTCACGGAATCACTCACGTAACTCCGAAGTAAAATAGTTAAGAACTGCTCTCTAGTTGTAGTAGAATGGTTCTGTTGCCTGATAACAGCTGGGAAGAAACTGTCCCTGAATCTGGAGATGTGCGTTTTCACACTTCTATACCTGTAATAAATCACAAAGAGGCAAAATCTAAGACCAAAGTAGAAAAAGAGATATTATTTCAGTGCTAAAAGAGGTACTTTTAAAGAAAATCATAAAATCGTAAAATCATATGCAAGGAAATAAACCCCTCCACCCAAATCATCCATCTGCTTACATTGAAATTCCATCTAAGATCATCTGACATTCCCATATTTGACTAATTTTAGACAATAGACAATAGACAATAGACAATAGGTGCAGGAGTAGGAAATTCAGCCCTTCGAGCAAGCACCAGCATTCAATGTCTTCTTCTTATCGAGTTCACACACAAGATTAGAAGTTGTTCAGCCAGAGCTGAACACACTTCTCGGCATCTGCACAATGGTGTCTGTCTTGCGCTTCTTGTGCGTCTTGTGCGTGGTGGTGGAAAGATTGGTTGAAACAGGGCCGCGACGTGAACGCTCTTTCCTTGGCCCCAGCATTCAATGTGATCATGGCTGATCATCCCTAATCAGTACCCTGTTCCTGCATTCTCCCCATATCCCCTGACTCCACTATCTTTAAGAGCCCTATCTAGCTCTCTCTTAAAAGTATCCAGAGAACCGGCCTTCACCACCCTCTGAGGCAGAGAATTCCACAGACTCACTGTGTGAAGAAATGTTTCCTCGTCTCTGTTCTAAATGGCTTACCCCTTATTCTTAAACTGTGGCCGCTGGTTCTGGACTCCCCCAACATCAGGAACATGTTTCCTGCCTTTACCGGGTCCAAACCCTTAATAATCTTATATGTTTCAATAAGATCCCCTGTCATCCTTCTAACCTTCAGAGTGTACAAGCATAGCCGCTCCATTCTCTCAGCATATGACAGTCCCGCCATCCCGGGAATTAACCTTGTAAACCTACGCTGCACTCCCTCAATAGCAAGAATGTCCTTCCTCAAATTTGAGGACCAAAACTGCTCACAATATTCCAGGTGTGGTCTCACTAGGGCCCTATACAACTGCAGAAGGTCATCTTTTTTCCTATACTCAACTCCTCTTGTTATGAAGGCCAACATGCCATTCGCTTTCTTCACTGCCTGCT
Organism: Amblyraja radiata; assembly: GCF_010909765.2. Lineage (NCBI taxonomy): Eukaryota > Metazoa > Chordata > Chondrichthyes > Rajiformes > Rajidae > Amblyraja > Amblyraja radiata. The sequence continues at coordinate 84,176,506 of NC_045958.1, forward strand.
GTACCTGCATGCTTACTTTCATTGATTGATGAACAAGGACCCCCAGATCCCATTGTACTTCCCCTTTTCCCAACTTGACACCATTTAGATGATAACCTTCCTTCCTGTTTTTGTTACCAAAGTGGATAACCTCACATTTATCCACATTAAACTGCATCTGCCATGCATCTGCTCACTCACCCAACCTGTCCAAGTCACCCTGCATTCTCATAGCATCTTCTTCACAGTTCACACTGCCACCCAGCTTTGTGTCATCTGAAAATTTGCTAATGTTACTTTGAATCCCTTCATCTAAATCATTGATGTATATTGTAAAGAGCTGCGGTCCCAGTATTGAGCCTTGCGGTCCTCCACTAGTCACAGCCTGCCACTGAAAGGGACCCGTTATCCCTACTCTTTGTTTCCTGTCTGCCAACCAATTTTCTATCCATGTCAGCACTCTACCCCCAATACCATGTGCCCTAATTTTGCCCATTAATCTCCTAAACTTATCAAATATGTCTGAAAGTCCAGGTACACTACATCCACTGGCTCTCCCTTGTCCATTTCCCTAGTCACATCCTCAAAAAATATTTCATCTTTTATAATTGACTCCAGCATCTTCCCCAACACTGATGTCAGGCTAACTGGTCTATAATTCCCTGTTTTCTCTCTCCCGCCTTTCTTAAAAAGTGGGATAACATTAGCTACCCTCCAATCCACAGGAACTGATCCTCAATCTATAGAACATTGGAAAATGATCACCAATGCATCCACGATTTCTAGAGCCACTTCCTTAAGTACCCTAGGATGCAGACCATCAGGCCCTGGGGATTTATCAGCCTTCAGTCCCTTCAGTCTACCCAACACCATTTCCTGCCTAATGTGGATTTCCTTCAGTTCCTCCGTCACCCCAGATCCTCTGGCCACTAGTACATCAGGAAGATTGTTTGTGTCCTCCTTAGTGAAGACGGTTCCAAAGTACCTGTTCAACTCTTCTGCCATTTCCTTGTTCCCCATAATAAATTCAAATATATTGGATGTTGTTATTGTATCTGCCTCAACCACCTCCTCGGACAGCTTGTTCCATATATCCACCACCTTCTGTGTGAAATAGTTGCCCCTCAGGATGTTATTAAAGACTCCACACCTCCCTCCCCCCCACCCCCAACCCCATCTTAAACCTATATCATTGATTTCCACAACTTTGGGAAGCAGACTGTGCAGACTAGACCTGACCTCTCCCCCTCATGAACTAACACATCAATAAGATCACCCCTCAGTCTCCTATGCTCCAAGGAATAAAGTCCTTGCCGGCTCAACCTCTCCCGATTGCTCACTCCCACAAGTCTTGGGAATATACTTGTAAACATTCTTTGCACTCTGTCCAGCTTAATGGCATATTTCCTATAGCAGATTGACCATATCTGAATACAAAACTCCAAGTGCAGACTCACCAACATTTTGTACAATGGCAATATATCACCCCATCTTCTGTGCAATGCCCTGACTGATGAAGGCAGCGTGCCCATGCAATCTGACCTTCCAGAGCATCTTATCATGCAGGACATATCAAAGGCCTTGCTGGAGGGGAACTGATTCATCAGCTGTAAGAGAAGGTACAGTGATAATCGGGAAATGATTTTCTTGACCATGTTTCACCTGAAGTTTCATGAGGTCAGGAAGCAACATCAAACTTCCCAGAGTTAGCCAGCCGATCTGTACATCCTTGGAACGTGGGAGGATAATTAGGGCATTTAGAGCAAATTCACATAGCCACAGAGCAAACTTTCATACTCCACACAGGTGTTATGAAGTTTAGGTTTTGTGAAGGGGAAATCTTGCCTGACAAATCATTTGGAAGAGAGGGAATGGATGACGTATTGGGTCGAGTATGAAGAAGGGTCTTCACCCAAAACACCACCCATTCCTTCTCCCCAGAGATGCCGCCTGTCCCGCTGAGTTACTCCAGCATTTTGTGTCTATCTTCAGAGAATCAGTAGATGTTGTTTACTTGGATTTTCAGATGGCTTTAAATAAGGTGCCACACATGAGGCTGCTAAAGAGGATGATAGCATGGTATGTGAGGGAAGACACTAGCATAGATGGAAGGTTGCCTGAATGACTGAAGGCAAAGAGTGGGAATAAATTGGGCTTTTTCTGGTTGGCTGCCAGTGACAAGTGGTGTTCTGCAGGAGCCAGTATTGTTGCCGCTACTCTTCACGTTGTATATCAATGATTTAGATGAAGGAATTGGCGGCTTTGTGGCCAAGTTTGCAGATTGTGTGAAAATAGGTGGAGGGGCAGGTAGTGTAGAGAAAACAGGAACTCTGCAGAAGGACTTGGATAGGTAGGAGAGTGGCATAGAAGTGACAGGTTGAATGCAATGTAGCAAAGTGTGCAGTGATGGGTTTTGGCAGTAGGAATAAAGGCATAGACTATTTTTGAAATGGGGAGAGAATTCCAAAATCGGTGGTGCAAAGGGACTTGGGAGTCTGGGTGCAGGATTCCCAAAAGGTTAATTTGCAAGTTGATTTGGTCGTAAGGAAGCCAAATGCAATGTTTGCATTTATTTCAAGACGACTAGAATACAAAAATCTGAATGTAATGCTGAGGCTTCATAAGGCACTGGTCAGACCGTATTTGGAGTACTGTAAGTAGTTTTGGGCCCCATATCTGAGGAGGGGTTTGCTGGCGTTGGAAAGCGTCTAAAGGAAGTTTATGGCAATGCTCCCAGGGATGATTGGGTTAATGTATGATGAGCATTTGACGGCATTGGGCCTGTACTCGCTGGGGTTTAGAAGGATAAGGGGGCCTCTTTGAAGCTTATAAACTAGTTCCTACTAGGATGTTTCTACTAGTAGGAGATTCTAAGAGCAGAGAGCACATCCTCAGAATAAAAGGATGTACATTTAGAAAGGAGATAAGGAGGAATTTATTTAGTCAGAGGATGGTGAATCTGTGGAATTCATTGCCACTTGGCTATGGAGGCCAAGTGATTGAGTATTTTTAAAGGGGAGATTGAAATATGCTTGATTAGTACGGGTGTTACATAAAGAAGAGAAGGCAGGAGAATGGGGTTGAGAAGGAAAGATAGATGAGCCCTGATTTTAAATGGCAGAGTAGACTGGATGGGCTGAATGCCCTACCCTAATTCTGTTCCTATGACTTATGAACTTCTGAATGTGGTCATTGGAGCTAAGAGGCTAAGCTGGCTGTATTACTGAGCCACTCTAGATTACAATCTCAAGCCTAAGGAATGTGGTTTGAAACCATATTCATCTGACTTGGTTAACAATAAGGCCAACAGGTCCAGTCCAATGATGTTAGAATTTCTTAGTTGTCCATGACCCATGCAAGAAATGATTAGGGTTAGGAGGAGAATGTCCTTTTAATCCTTGGACATTTTATATAATATGCTTCAGGATCTTTTGTTCCCACTCTTTATGGGGAACCTTTTGCCCAGCATGGAGCACCTTCACAGAATCACTTCACTGTAATCCAAGGAGATATCAACTGGTTTATGGAAAAACCTGTCCGTTTAAATGTATGAGCTGACTAAATATTTCTGACTGAATATATATGGCGATCAAGTCCTCAAAGGCAATTCTTTGACATCCATTAAAATTAAGCGCTCCATAATGAAAAAAGTCAGGATTTCTTGTGAATACAGAATAACCTCTGTATTTAGTTAATATAACTGTACAAGCAAAAAGAAAGATAGCATATTTTTATCGGCTGGATCTTGTCTTAGCATGAAATATATTCAACAGTTCATCTGGGAGCCACGGAACCACAAATTTGCAACTATAAATCATTGTGTATATTTAGTTGGGATCAATAAATAATTTTATTTAACGTGTGTATTGATGAAAAGGCAGGTGCACTTGCTACTGATCGTGCTTTCAGAGAAATGAGCGATGACCATCTGGAAATAAAAGAACATTGTTAAATTTAAGAACACAATGTTTAGTATTGAATATACACAGAAAATAATGTCCCCCAAAAGATTTACCAACCAGTGAGTTATTACATTATGGGTCAACGAGGATGAAAGTAAATGGAATAGAACAGACCAGAAGATATTTATCTGTATTATGTATATTCATAGATTTCAATGCTTCTTGAATGAGTATGTATTTTGTTAAGCTTTGACTTCCCTTGGGCATCTTTTTCCTTTTCATTTATCTAATACTTTTTTGATAACCATTATTACATTTTCTTCAACCACCCTTCCAGCAAGTTCTTTTTAGACCATACAAATGTAAAAATCTGCATTGGGCTTCTGTATTAGTAAACAATTGCTTTACATTTACACTAATTGGCTACCGAACCTGCTACATCTCCAAGAAATTGTATCTCCTTGTTCATCAAAGCCTTCTGAGATTCATATTACATTTCTTATGAGCCTTTTCTGTTCAAATGAGAGCAAAGCCAGGTTATCTTTCTCTATCCCAAAAGAAAGTTCTCTTCTTTCTTTTGGTAGTCCCTGGTATTGTGAATGACTTGCTTCCATCCAGTTCTGGGGTTCTGAAGTGGTTGATGAGAGCAATGTGAGACCTACAGACTCTAGCACAGGTGAGGCAGTAGATCTTGACAGTGCAAGTGAGTGAGTGAGTGGTTTGCGCGAGTATGCACACTTTTGCGTGTTCACAGAAGATGAACACAAGATTTCAGTGTTCTACATTGACTAGTTTTTCATCAGGTCAGGAGTCAATGGGAACACAATACTTCTCAAAGAAGAGTTTAGAAGAATGAGGGGACCTCATTGAAACATACAGAATAGTGAAAGGCTCGGACGGAGTGAATGTGGAGAAGATGTTTTCACTGGTGGGAAAGTCTAGGACTAAAGGTCATAGCCTTAGAATGAAAGGATGTTCTTTTAGGAAGGCGATGAGGAGAAATGTGAAAGGTGAGATGCGTAAGGAATTAAATGTATTGTACATGAATGCGCAAAGTATAAGAAGTAAAGTAGATGAGCTTGAGACTCAGTTAGAGGTTGGTAGATATGACATTGTGGGGATTACCGAGATGTGACTGCAGGAGGATCAGGCCTGGGAATTTAATATTCAGGGTTATACATCCTATCGAAATGACAGGCAGGTGGGCAGAGGAGGTGGGTTAGCCCTGCTGGTGAGGGATGGAAGTCAGTCCCTTGCGAAGGAAGACATAGGGACTGATGAGGTAGAGTCACTGTGGATTGTTGAGGAATTGTAAAGGCATGAAGACACTAATTGGTGTTATCTACAGACACCCAAATAGTAGGGTGTAATTGCAGCAGGAGTTAAAACTGGCATGTAACAAAGGTAATGCCACTGTGGTGATGGGGGATTTTAATATGCAGGTCGACTAGGAAAATCAGGTTGGTTCAGGACCCCAAGAAAGAGAGTTTGTAGAGTGCCTCCAAGTTGGATTCTTAGAGCAGCTTGTAATGGAGCCGACCAGAGAAAAGGCAATTCTGGATTTAGTGTTGTCTAATGAACAAGAGTTGAAAAGAGAACTTGAGGTAAAAGCCAGTGGATGTAGTGTATCTAGACTTTCAGAAAGCCTTTGATAAGGTCCCGCATGGGAGACTGGTGACTAAAATTAGAGCACATGGTATTGGGGGTAGGGTGTTGACATAGATAGAAAATTAGTTGGCAGACAGGAAGCAAAGAGTAGAAGTGAACATGTCCTTTTCAGAATGGTAGGCAGTGGCGAGTGGAGTGAGGCAAGGCTCGGTGTTGGGATCGCAACTGTTTACCATATATATTAATGATTTGGAAGAGGGAATTAGGAGCAACACTAGCAGGTTTGCGGATGACACAAAGCTGGGTGGCAGTGTGAACTGTGAAGAGGATGTTAGGAGGTTGCAGGCTGACCTGGACAGGTTGAGTGAGTGGGCAGATGCGTGGCAGATGCAGTATAATATAGATAAATGTGAGGTTATCCACTTTGGCGGCAAAATAAAGGGGGTAGATTATTATCTCAATGGGGTTAGGTTAGGTTAGGAGGTGCAGTGAGACCTGGGTGTCCTTGTACACTAGTCACGTAACGTTGCTGTGCAGGTACAGCAGGCAGTGAAGAAAGCTAATGGAATGTTGGCCTTCATAACAAGAGGATTTCAGTATAGGAGTAAAGAAGTTTTTCTGCAGTTGTATAGGGCTCTGGTAAGACCACATCTGGAGTATTGTGTACAGTTTTGGTCTCCTAATTTGAGGAAGGACATCCTGTGATTGAGGCAGTGCAACGTAGGTTAACGAGATTGATACCTGGGATGATGGGACTGTCATATGAGGAAAGATTGAAAAGACTAGGCTTGTATTCACTGGAGTTATAAGGATGAGGGGGCATCTTATAGAAACATATAAAATTATAAAAGGACTAGACAAGCTAGATGCAGGAAAAATGTTCCCAATGTTGGGTGAGTCCAGAACCAGAGGCCATAGTCTTAGAATAAAGGGGAGTCCATTTAAAACTGAGGTGAGAAAAAACTTTTTCACCCAGAGAGTTGTGAATTTGTGGAATTCCCTGCCACTGAGGGCAGTGGAGGCCAAATCATTGGATGGATTTAAGAGAGATTTAGATAGAGCTCTAGGGGTTAGTGAAATCAAGGGATATGGGGAGAAGGCAGGCACGGGTTATTGAATTTGGATGATCAGCCATGATCACAATGAATGGCGGTGCTGGCTCGAAGGGCCGAATGGCCCCCTCCTGCACATATTTTCTATGTTTCTATGTTTCTAAATTTATTTTGTCAGAGGGTGGTAAATCTGTGGAATTCTTTGCCACAGAATGCTGTGGAGGCCAAGTCAGTGGATAGTTTTAAGGCAGAGATAGATTTTCGATTAGTACAGGGGTCTGACGTTATAGGGATAAGACAGTAGAATAGGGTTAGGAGGGAGATCTACATCAGCCGTGATTGAATGACAGACTTAATGGGCCAAATGGCCTAATTCTACTATCACTTCAGCCTGAAGACTTATGACCATTTGAGATCTTCCTTAAATCATTTCCTTGTCCACCCATTAATCTGATCTTGTAATGGTGTTCCAGACACATTATCTCACGGATGTTTGATGTCAGGAATATAAACAATGTGATTTGTTCATTTGGTATAATTAAGGATTTTCACTTGATGTTGATTAGCCTAACCAGCCAATGGATTTAAAGGATTTTGGAGAGACAGCATTAGCGATAATGAAGTTTCGAGGTACCTATTGTTTCATATCACAGTAGTGCACAGAAAGTCAGGAATCACTGATTCATAGATCGTCTGCTTCATGCCAGGTTTGAGCTCTTGATCTTCAAACTCTTTGTTCCTCACATCAACAAAGGCTCTCCAGGGTACAGAGGCAATGGTGAATGTTATTGTTGATGCTTGTGGTTACTTAAAGAAACTCCCAAGATATTGAATATGGTCCGTAGTCTTTAGGTTCCTGTTGTGAATTTTAAAAATTAAACAGTGGTGCTGTACATATCACAGAAGACCTTTTTTGATGGATGTTAAATATCTGTACATTGTGAATTGCTTGATTGTAATCATGTATTGTCTTTCCGCTGACTGGTTAGCATGCGCCAAAATCTTTTCACTGTACCTTGATTCACGTGACAATAAAATAAACTAAACTACATTAAACTAAGGCCCCTTTCCTTGGACAGTAACAATTACTAGGTCCTCAAAACATGTATCCAAATACCACCGGTTGGTGCTGTCAGCGATGGCAGCCTCGCCAACGGTCTGTCTGTCTTTTTGTTTTTTTTTGGATATTTTTAGTGTGTTTTAAAAGTTTGTGTTAATGTTCTCTGGTTTGCTTTATGTGGGGGGTGGGGGAGGGGGTTGGGGGAAACCTTTTTTCAATCTCTGACCTTGCCGTAGATGCGATTGTTTTCCGGATCATATCTCTGGTCGTTCTGCAGCCTATCATCATGGAGTTGGTGGCCTTGCTCGAGACTGACCTTGAGCCCCACCGCGGGGCCATGGACTTACCATCGTAGCCTGCAATCCCTTGCCTGGGATCGATGCTCCCTGGAGAGACAGCATTAGTGCGGATTTCAACGAGGAGCTCACAGTCTCGGGTAGAGACTGATGGCGGGAAGCTCCAAAGTCACAAGAGGTCCAATAGCTCGCGCGGTAGAGCTGAAATCCCCCCCGATGCGGGAGCTTGTTCGCCCTGTCGCGGAGGGCACGACCGCTGGCTACGGGAGCCAAGATTGTCCCATCAACGGAAAGCTTGAGGCCCCCGACCACAGGAGAATAAAGAAGGGAAGAGAGTGAACTTTTTTTTCCGCCTTCCATCACGGTAAGGAATATGGAGGAGTCACTGTGGTGGATGTTTATGATAAAATGTAATTTGTGTGGCTTGTTGCTTTTTATTTGTATGATGGATGGCAAATTCCTCATATGTAGCAAAACATACTTGGCTAATAAAGTGTAATTATGATTATGATTATGATGTGCATACATAACAATAGTCTGTATCCTCCAGTTCAACAACTGAGACTGGAGTGGCCATGTTTCTGGTGTGGAGGCAACAATGGTTAACATGTTTCCCATTTATTCCATAAATCAGTTCCATGCACAGAGGAACCCAGTTGGTGGAAGATACAGCTTTGCAATGAGCAAGAATGATTAAATGGTTATAGCGATAATTCAGCAGTGCCATCACATTGTCGAGGTAAAATGGCGGTGAAAATCCAAAGTCTGCAGGAAATTTGAAATAAAACAGAAAATGCTTGATACATTGAATAGCATTTGTGGGAAGAGAAACAGGGACTAAATGAGGGTCAGGCAGATTGCAGCATTATGAGCAGGAGCAAGGTAGAGTAAATTGGTAGCAGTTGATGTTGGCTAAATCCACATCTGACCTGGGAACTGTTTAAAGATCATCTGATCAGAGATCAAGACTGGTATGTTCCACTAAGAAAGAGGAGGCATGGGGTGCAAGATTGCAACCTTCATGTGGTCCGCCCTGTTTCAAAGAATGCAATCAACCCGGCGTGCACAATCAAATAAGATCAAATAGAACAAGTTGTCCAATAACTTTAGGCTGTGCACGCCATACGCAAGAAGAAGAAGAAGAGGAGGAGGGATAAGGGTGGCAAGGTAACGGTACCGTAGATAACCAAAGTAATTGCAAATTTGGTCAGAAAGAAAAAGGAAGAGATTAGAGAGGTGAAATCAGATAGGGCCTGGAAGGACTATATTGCAAACAGGAAAGAACACAAGCAGGCAATTAGAAAGGCCAAAGAGGCCATGACATTTTAATGGTGAGTCAGATTAAAGAAAATCCCAAGGTAGACAAGAAGGGTCTGAAGAAGGGTCTCGACCCAAAATGCCGCCTATTCCTTCACTCCATGGATGCTGCCTCACCCACTGAGTTTCTCCAACATTTTTGTCTACCTTTGATTTTTCCAGCATCTATAGTTCTTTCTTGCAGAAAATCCCAAGGCTTTTATACATACATTACAAAACAAGAGGATAACCAATGAGAAGGTAGGAGTGCTCAAGGATAAAGGAGAGAACTTATGGTTGGCATCAGAGGGTGAAGGTGAGGTGCTAAATGAGTACTTTGCATCTGTATTTACGAAGAAGGGCATGGATAAATAAATGCTCTTCTAAGGGGGATCAGAGGGTATGGAGAGAAGGCAGGTACAGGATACTGAGTTGGATGATCAGCCATGATCATATTGAATGGCAGTGCAGGCTCGAAGGGCCGAATGTCCTACTCCTGCACCTAATTTCTATGTTTCTATGTTTCTAAGGGCATGGAGGATAGTGAGATCAGTTAGGGGGATATTAATGCCTGAAGAGCATTAACATGGTTAAATCCCCAGGGTCTGATGGGATCTAGCCCAGATTATCATGAGATACAAGAGAGGAGATTGAAAGTGCCTTGACAATGATCATTGTATCTTTACTAACTGCAGGCGAGATCCCAAAGAATGTTGTTCCTTTGTTTTATAAGAGAAGTCAAGATAATGTCAGAAATTGGAGGTTGGTGAGCGTTCCTTGGTTGGAGATTAAGTCCAAGGTGCAACCCCCCCTCAAACTCCCCCGCCCCCCACTCCACCCCTTGCCCTCCCCCCACCCCCCCCACGCACTCATTCCACACCACCTCAAACCCACCCCCTCCCCCATCCACTCTTAGCGGCTCTCCAGCGGCACAGCCATACCCTCCCAGCGGGTTTCCATTGTGATGTAGAACACGCAGATATTACAGCGCAGGTGCAGTTGACGGGACTGGCAAGTGGAAAAGGGATTTATAAAGCATAAAATGTGAATAACTTAAAATATAACAACAATTTAAATGTTACAGAGGAGATCGTGTTGCGTCTCTTGTTGAATTCTGCTGCCGGGGCAGGGGAATCGTCTTCAGGTGGGGGCTATCGGGGGCCAGTGGGGTAGCGTCCTGCAGTCTGCGGAGGGGGCATGGCTTAAAGGCTCGGCTGTCAGGGGCCGGTGGGGGGAGCGACCAGCAGCCGGGGGAGGAGGACAGCTTCAGACGGTGGCCAGTGGGGGGGAAGGGGGTTTCTGCTGGTCTACTACAGGTGATGTGGGCTGAAGGGACTGGTTTCCAGAGGGCTAGTATGGATATTGTGGGCTGAATGGATTCTTGGGCTAGTCCTGAAGCTGGGGACGGGGAGGCTTCAGGTGGGGGCTGGCGAGAGCCTTCTGTAGCCGGGGAGGGGGACGCCTTCAGGGGGGGGGGGCGAACTCACAGTTCACTCAGCCACGGCTTGCGGACTCGCAGTTCACTCAGTCAAGGTTTGTGGACGCACAGTTCACTTAGCCATGGCTTGTGGATGCACAGTTCACTTAGCCACGGCTTGTGGACTCACAGTTCACTCAGCCATGGCTTGTGGACTCACAGTTCATTCAGCCACAACTTGTGGACTCACAGTTCACTCAGCCATGGCTTGTGGACTCACAGTTCACTCAACCATGGCTTGCACACTCACAGTTCACTCAGCCACGGCTCACGCACTCACATTTTACTCAGCCACAGCTTGCGCACTCACAGTTCACTCAGCCACATCTTGCGCACTCACAGTTTACTCAGCCACAGCTTGCGCACTCACAGTTCACTCAGCTAAGGCTTGGGCACTCACAGCTCACTCAGCAATGGCTTGTGCATGCACAGTTCACTCATTCACGGCTTGCAGACCTCTGGGCTCGGCTGGATTTCCGGACTCGGTGCGACTTCCGTACTCGGTGCTACTACAGGACTCGGCGCGACTTCCACACTCAGCACGGCTTGTGGACTCACAGTTCAGTCACTAACGGCTTGTGGATTCACAGTTCTGGACTCAACTCTCACTCATGGCTGACTGACTCATGCCTGGCCTTCGGGGCTTTATTCTCCTCACTCCCGGAAGGGGCGTTACCTTCATGGTGACTGACAGGCGAGAAGACCAATCTGATCATCTCACAATTTTTTAAACCTTCATAACATTTGTAATATTCCACTGATCGGAACAAATCATGGTGCGCTTGGAGCAGATGAGAAAGGCGAGTAAGGTGGCGAAAACATTCGAGCAATATAGGGTACCGCTTTTGCGCAAATTTAAATACAATGCAGACCATAAGTGGTCAAGATGAGAGTTTTAGTAATAGTATAGATTAGCTATAAAGAAAGGTTGACAAACTTGGATTGTCATCTCTGGAGCATTGGAGGCTGAAGCGAAACAAGAAAGAAACATATCAAATGATCAGAGGCCTGGATAGGTGAGACAGTCACCTTTCTCCAGAGTGGAAATACCAAAGACTTACCTAAGACACGAAAGGATGCTCCATCACCTTTCCCACCCATGACAAAGGTCACATCCTTGACCTGGTCTGCTCCACAAATCAACCGGTACTCGACCTCCATCCTTGCCTCTTCCCCCTCTCTGATCATAAGCTTATACGGTTCACCATCCCTTCTCCGACACCTCGCCCCCGCTTCCTCCGAGAAATCACCTTCCGTAATCTAAAATCCATTGATTCCCACCATCTCTCTGACCTGCTCTCCACCACTCTCCCCCTGGACTCAACCCCCATCTCACCTGATGATCTCACAAACCATCTCAACTCCACCTTGTCTACCTCCCTCAACACTCTGGCCCCCCTCAAAACAAGAACCGTAACTTTCAACACATCCTCACCCTGGTACACACCTGCACTTCGTAAACTGAAACAGACTGGTCGCCAACTGGAACGACTTATAAAGAAATCATCTCTCACAGTCCACCTTGAAGCTTACAAACTCCACCTCACTGACTACAAAGATGCCCTCATTGCTGCAAAATCTGCCTACCTCTCCTCCATATTCACCGATCCCTGCCTAAACCACAGACCCTCTTCTCCACAGTGGGCAACCTCCTCAAGCCTCGAGCCAACACTCTCCCTACCTCTACTCCAGATCTCTGCAACTCATTCCTCCACTTTTTCGCTGATAAAATCAGCACCATCTATCAATCTTTATCCCCTGTACCCGACTCCCCAGCATCTACTCCACCACCTACCAAGGCCCCTCCTTTCAACATCTCCACTGACCTCCTTACCCCTCCTCCACACTGCTTCCTCTCTCAGTTTGACCTGGTCACCCCTATTGAAATCTCCAAACTCATCAGCTCTTCCAAACCCACTACCTGCTCCCTCGACCCTCCCCCCACTCCCCTGTTGAAGTCCTGCCTCCCCGTTCTCTGCCCCTACCTCACTAATCTCTTCAACTCCTCATTGTCCCAAGGAATTGTCCCCTCCGCTTTCAAAACTGCTGCCGTTACACCAATATTAAAGAAACCTGGTCTTGATCCCTCCTCTCTCATTAACTACCGCCCAATCTCAAACCTCCCCTTTCTTTCAAAAACCCTGGAGCGTATCGTCGCGTCGCAACTTTATTCCCACCTCCTTGCGTATAACCTACTTGAACCCCTCCAATCTGGCTTTCGCCCCCTCCATAGCACAGAAACTGCTCTCCTCAAAGTCCTCAATGACCTCCTCACCTCTGCTGACACTGGTTCCCTCAACATCCTCATCCTCCTCGACCTGAGCGCAGCCTTCGATACAGTGAACCATAACATCCTGCTCACCAGACTCAAAGACCTCGGCATTGAAGGCTCTGCACTCAGCTGGCTCCGTTCCTACCTTTCCAACAGATCCCACTTCATCTCTCTCCACAACCACACCTCTGCTACAGCCGCAGTCACTCAAGGCGTTCCCCAAGGCTCCGTACTCGGCCCCCTCCTCTTCATCATCTACATCCTCCCCCTTGGTCAGATACTCCGCCACTTCAATCTGGACTTCCACTGTTACGCTGATGACACCCAGATTTACCTTGGCACCAAATCCCCCCACAACCCCCCCCCCCCCCCTCCCATATCAACTCCTGTTTGTCAACTATAAAAACCTGGATGCAACATAATTTCCTCAAACTCAACAGCGATAAGACAGAATTCCTCCTCATAGGTTCCAAAGCCACACTCAGCAAAATCAATAACCCCACTCTCACCATCGACGGCACCACTGTCTCCCCATCTCCCCAGGCCCGCAACCTTGGCGTGATCTTTGATTCCACACTCTCCCTTGAGCCTCACATCCGCCATGTCATTAAAACCTCCTTCTTTCATCTCCGCAACATCGCCAAACTCAGACCCTCTCTCACACCGCCTGCTGCTGAAAGACTCATCCATGCCTTCATCTCCTCCCGACTGGACTATTGCAACTCACTTCTCCTTGGCATCAGCTCCACCTACATCAACCGACTCCAACTGGTCCAGAACGCAGCCGCCCGACTCATCACCCACACCAAATCCTGGCATCACATCACTCCAGTCCTCAAAAAACTTCACTGGCTTCCCATCTCCCACCGGATCATCTACAAAATCATGGTCCTCACCTACAAAGCCCTCCACCATCTGGCCCCCCCATATCTCACTGACCTCCTCTCCCCCTACCAACCCTCACGGTCCCTCAGATCCACATCAGCCGGTCTCCTCTCCATCCACAAGTCCAACCTCCGCAGTTTTGGGGACAGAGCCTTCTCCAGTGCAGCTCCCAGGCTCTGGAACTCCCTCCCCCAACTGATCCGCAATTCCGTGTCCCTCGCCATCTTCCAGTCCCGCCTCAAGACCCATCTCTTCACCTCTGCCTATCCTTAGCCCCACGTCCCCGTCCCTTTTCATCTGTGCATTAATTGCCTCATACTGTGTTTTGTATTGAATTCTGTCTTTACCTTGTGTACTAGTCATGTCTCTACTATTTATTTCATTCCCCTTACATGTTTTTCCTCTACATGCTCAAATTTTGTAAGGTGTCCTTGAGACTCTTGAAAGGCGCCCATAAATAAAATGTATTATTATTATTATAGTCATGATCAAAATAGGCGGTGTGCAATGGTAGGTACTACTCCTTAACTCTTCAGTTAATGCTACTTCTCTGACAGTGGCCCAGAATGTTCATATATGTTGAATGCACACTAGTTCACGCAAGTCGTCTAATTAATTGCATGGAAGACCTAAACCAAATGTGAACAAATGCTGTACTTGTGCTCATAGTACTTAATAACATTTTGCAACTGGGGATTAAATTAACTTTAAATGCATAATGCAGTAAAATATTATACTGTATTGTATACGATAATGCAGAAAGCCTTGGATATTTTTCTGATAAAGCTGTTTAACTGTATTCATCAAACCATGGTCAGGTTACCACTGTAACATTATATATTATATTTTCAAAAATCAAAAATACTCTCTAGTTGTACTAGTTCGAGAATTTTCTCTATTTTGTGATAGATAGATTTAAAAGTGTAAAAGCAAACATTTCAAAACCACTACAATTTTGTGTGCAAGTTATACTTGAAATAATAATCATTTCCAAAGCAGGTGGCTTACATGGTTGAGGGAGTCGTGGACATATTTCACAACAGTGAATTCGGGTGAGGATTTCACTGGATTTGATAACAGAAGAAATACTCGGGACAATTGGAAACCTGCCAAAAAGACTGCATTCAGAGATTCCTGGTAATCCAGGAATGAGTAGGTTAACATATGATGAGCGTCTGTCAACACTGGGCCTGCACTCGCTGGAGATTAGAAGAATGAGGAGGGACCTAATTGAAACATACAGAATAATGAAAGGCTTGGATAGAGTGGATGTGGAGAGGATGTTTCCACTGGTGGGAGAGTCTAGAGGTTAAAGGTCGTTCATTTAGGAAGGAGATGAGGAGAAATTTCTTTAGACAGAGGGTGGAGAATCTGTAGAATTCTTTGCCACAGAAGGCTGTGGAGCCCAAGTCAGTGGATATTTTTGAGGCAGAGATAGATAGATGAATATTACAGATGTCAGCGGTTATGGGGAGAAACATGGAAACATAGAAAATAGGTGCAGGAGTAGGCCATTTGGCCCTTCGAGCCTGCACCGAATTTCAATATGATCATGGCTGATCATCCAACTCAGTATCCTGTAGCTGCCTTCTCTCCATACCCCCTGATCCCTTTAGCCACAAGGGCCACATCTAACTCCCTCTTAAATATAGCCAATGGACTGGCCTCAAACACATTCTGTGGCAGAGAAGGCAGGATAATTGGGTTAAGGAGGGAGAGATAGATCACCGGTGATTGAATGGTGGAGTAGACTTGATGGGCTGAATGACATAATTCTACTATTCCTTATGATATGACCTTTTTAGGAGCATTGAGGTGACCAACTCCAACTTCATACTGAACTTGATTCAGAGTGTCGAGTAAATCATTCCCATCTAAGAAATGGTGATCAATTCCATTCAGAGACTTAGACCAAGCATAATGAAAGTTTTGATGATCCTTGCCGCACCCTATGTCCAACCAATGATTAAGTGCAAGATAAATTTTTCAAAAGATAATCAAACTGAAATAGTTTATTTCTTTCTCTTTCCATTGATGCTACCTGACTGCTGAGTATCTCCAGTATTATTCTGCTTTTTATGTATAATAACTAACTTCAGGACTGCAGATCATTCAGTGTGAAATTGAATGCAAACGTTTTCAGGGATACACGACAATTTAGAAATCTGTCATCTGGCAGATTCCTTGGAGTGATAATGCTCTTCCTATGGGGAGAGGTTGTGACTTCATGGAATATGAATGTCTCATCCTCTTGAATTCACCCACTTTGCCATTCTGCCATTTTGCTGGTACCTTTTGTTTTAGCAGACCCCTAGGTAGCTGCAGCTATTTGAGATCGCCCTTCTAAGCCACTGGTGTCTGTCTGCTGGGTGTCAGCAGTCCTCCCCCAGCCCAGCCAGAACTGACAACATTACCTTGAAGATGGGCAGTCCAGCAACACCCATGTCATTAGTCGAATCCCATGTGGAAGTTCCCAGGATTACACTTACAATTATTTTTCTGGAGTGTTTGTTTTATGATGGCCTTTACTTACATTGTGTCCAAGCTAAGAATATGATAGAAACAGTAACACAATATAGTGTGGGACTATCATTGAATAGAGAATTGACTTGCAATTATGTGCATCACATTAGGGTGAATTATTCATGGACATACTAGACACAGCTGCATGGTTAGGCTGATATCTCTCTTCTGTCACCTTCTCTTCATGGACCTGCCCCTCAATTGCTCATTACTAGGAATTGTTCCATGGCCATCCATTCCTGGCAACAAGGGTAAATGTGCTATGGCAGACATCAAAGACTTGCCCACTCAATCCACTGAACACTCCAGGATTCTCCAGTGAAGGCTTTCATTCTAAGTATATAAATATAACAACTATTTAAATGTTACAGAGGAGATCGTGTTGCGTCTCTTGTTGAATTCTGCTGCCGGGGCAGGGGAATCGTCTTGACTGTGTGGTCCAATGCCATCTTCAAATTTGCTAATGGCATCAATATTGTTGGCCGAATCATGATGTGTCCGTGTACAAGAGAGAGATAGGACAGCTAGTTGAATAGTTTGCTGTGACATCTTCCTCAATGTCTACAAACCTAGGAACTAAACATTGACCTCAGAAATGAGAATTTAAGGGAACACATGCCAGTTTTCATTGATGGGTCGGCAATGGAGAGAATTAGCAGCCTCAAATTCTTGGGCATTTACATCTCAGATCAAGTGCCCTGGGCCCAGCATGGAACATGGAACAGTACAGCATAGCAACAGGCCATTCAGCATCACAATGTCTGTGTTGAACATGATGGTAAGTGAAACTAATCTCCTCTGCCTGCACGTGATCCAATATCTGCATATCTACTGTATGTGGCTTTCTAAGCCTCTTAAATGCCGTTATTATATCTAGTTCCACCATTATCCCAGGCAGCACAATCCAGGCATCCACCAATTTTTGTACGAAAAACTTTAAAAGTTTTTAATACTTCCATCAGTTGTCCTCTCAACGTCAAAAATTCCAGAGAAAACAATCCAAGTTTGTCCAACCTCTGCTGATAGTAAATACCTCCTGATCCAGGCAGTATTATGGTAATCCTCTTCTACACCCTCTGCAACATAGATATAATCAGCACAGCAGCACCTACTTTCTTAGAAATTTAAAGAGATTCAACATTTCACTGGATACTTCTACAGATGCACTGCAGAGTACCCTGACTAGTTGAATCATAGCCTTGTGCAGCAATCCAATGCTCAGGAACTCAAGAAGCTGCAAAATATGGGGGGCTCAGTCTGGTCCATCACCTTTACTAGCCCTCCCTATCATCAAAAGCATCTATAAGGCACTGACTCATGAAGAAGTTTGCAGTGATTCCTACGCTCTGCCCCATATCTTCTTCTCGCTGCTACCATGGTACTGGAGGTACAGAGGCTTGAAGTTCCACACCATCATGGTCAGGTACAGTTACTTTCCTATAACAATTAGGTTCTTGAACAAAGCTTCACGACCGTAATCCTACCTCAGCAATGGAACACTATAGACTGCAGCTTCTACTACCATGGATGTGTTATCTCACTAATGTCTTATTTTTTGCACATCCTTTTTATTTTCACGGTCTTGTAGAATTTACGTCTAATTATTTTAATGTATGTTGCCTGAATCTTTGAGCCTGTGATGGTGCTGGAAAAAAGGTATTTTTGTACTTCAACCTCAATGTACTTTTACATCTGAAATATAATACTTGACTTAAAGGAGAGAGATGATACATAATGCCTGAAAACCCACATGAACACAGTAATATATTGTTGTTCCATGGGGAAGCCTTAGCAAAATCTTACAGTAAGTTACTGAAGCTGCTTTTGAAAAGTCCTTAACTTTGCTTTGATTGCTTAACTTAACTGCACTTTGATTGAGCATCGCATATCTTACATGTGCAAATCTATATGATCCCCAGTGAACTCTTTTAGAATTCATGAACACATAGAAGATGCATATTCATTCAAGTAATGGCTGCTACTGCCACCACGACAGCAAGCACTTTTGGTCACACGTTGACCTTGCTTCACAGTTTTTATTTTTATTTTTTTAAATGAGTTTCAAGTCAGATGGAGGTCCTTAAGAACTTGTTGCATACCCATGTAAACTCCTGCAACAATTGAGGCAATTATCAAAAGCATTAAACACTAGTAGAAATGTAGCAGTGAACAGGAGAATTCAACTAGCAATAAGCCTCTAGAATGAAATGTAGGTGTGGAATCCACCCTGTCAATGTGCATGTGTTCATCTGTGCACAGTAAGAGAAGGAGTTAGCAGAGGAATCATTATAGTAGCACTTGATGTCAGGCAGTATCTGCTCTGCAGGCTTTTGACAGAAAATGATGCAGTGTGAATGTTAATACTCTCACCCGATATGTGATCACACGTTGCCGCAGCATTGATCACTGCTGCAAAGTGAAATGAACCCAATTTCACTTCCTTCATTCATTTATTATCTTGAAACTAATCAAAGTACTTGTTTCACGATCTCCGACAAGATCCTTGCAAACTCATTTAAATGATGGAACTGTCAAGTAATTGCGTTTAATGTGTGCAATTAAATTAACAAGATTGCAAATTAACTCATTAATAATAGCAGAACAATGGGCTGCCTTTAAGGAAGAGGTAGTTCAGGTACAGTTGAAGCACAATCGCAAGAGCAACAAAGGAAGAACAAATTCACATCTCTGAATGACAAAATAGATGCAGAGGACGATCAAGCAAAAATGGCTGCTTATCATGAGCATTGTAAATATCAGCAAGAACTGGGCTTATTACAGAATAATCAAGGAACACAAGAAGAATACAAGAAAATTGGAGAAGAAGTGCGCACCTGGCCTCTTCAGCTTTCTTGTCCTTCAATATGATCATGGCTGATTTACCCTAAACTGCAACTCCTCCCCAGTGCCAGATCCACATAACCTTCAAACTCCTGATGTTTCAAAAACTCCTCTTACCTCCATGTTAATTACTTCTATTGAGTTGGCCTTCATAACCCCCTGGAGCAAAGAATTCCAAAGGTTTAATATGGTCTGTGGGAGGAAGATAGGAATTGAAAACTACAATGGCAAAGAAACAGAATGAAAAAAATTAAGCCGCCAATGTAAAAAAGAATCCATGAATATTCTATTGGTATTTTAATATTACAAATGCACTACGTGAAGGAATGGAGTGAAATTTACACATAAGTTGCGGATGATGGCATTATCACACTAAATGAGGACATTGCTTCCACCTGCAGCAGGTCCTTCCAAAGTGAAGGAGGAGATAGTTGAGATTCTAGATAGTTCAAGAAAAATATTAAGACGGAGGTTTTAGAAAAGTTGGTTAAATTTTCAGGACCAGATAAAATTACAAGGACCAAATGGGGTATATCCTAGATATTTGAAGGAGGTATGAGAGGAAATCATGGGGGCGATGACCATAATCTTTCGATGCTCTTTGGATAAAGAGAGAGTGTCAGAGCATGGAAGCATAGCAACTGTTACAATGTTTCGCAAAACAGTCTTCTTCTTCTTATCGAGTCCACACACAAGATTAGAAGTTGTTCAGCCAGAGCTCAACACACTTCTCAGCATCTGCATACAATGGTGTCGGTCTTGCACTTGTGCTTCTTGTGCGTGGTGGTGGAAAGATTGGTGAAAACAGGGCCGCGACGTGAACGCTCTTTCCTTGACCCCCGCAAAACAGTGATAATGTTAAACTCCACAATGTCAAGCCTCATAGTGAAAAGACATTTAAGAAACATTGATCGGGGCTAAGATGAACAGTACTTTGGATGGAAAATGTGTCACTTAAGGCAGGCTAAAACAGATTTGTTAAGGACATATCATCTTTAACTAATTTGATTATTTTTTTTAAGGAGGTAACGTAATTCATGGAGATAATGCACTCAGGGTGTTATACAAGACTTCCAGAGTGGAAACACATGACATGAAGGAACATTGAAGGCATGGATTTTAATTTGGTTCATGAACAGGCAACAGAGTTCATGATGAATTCCCCAATTAACAGTGTCGGAGACACTGTTCCATTAACAGTTATTGATTCTTAGAATCCTGGATAGATTACAGCAAATGTGAAAGCCATTCAGCACGGAGGGTCTGTATTCTCTTTCTACCATTAGTTCCACCATCAGGCCCTTGTTAATAGTGTTGCAAATTTTGCCACACCGCATGTTTACCCAATTCCCACTAAATGCTATAATGGAACCTGCCTCTTGCCTCCCTCTCTCTGTATATATTATGGAAGTTATAAACAAGTTACTTCTTATTTTTACTTTTGCACCTTTTGTATCTTTGTGTGTAAACATATAAACCAATATTATAAACCAATATGTATGGTTTGTTTAACCTTGGCATAAAGTTGCTGTTGCTTTAGCTGGAATATAATGCTGGCAAGGACATAGCTGAGAGATTAAAGTTAAATTTAAGGGTGGCGAGTCGAAGAGAGATATGGGGGGAATAGAAAGTTTTAATAAGATTGAACCAAGGACGGAAGCAGGCATGATAATGTAGCAGAAGATAAGGCTGAGACTGTAATAAAGAGCTGCCTGTTTTTGTGAAGCAGAGAGCAATTAGAGAGCGGACAGGGGGTGTCAACTCTGAATGTTCCAGCTGAATATTAGCAAATAAAGGCTTTTGTCTTCTTGAAGAATTCTCCGTGTCTGTGTCATCTTATCCAAATTTGAGTCTTAAAACCACGAAAATATCTATATAACTAAAAGTCTCATCTTGACCACTTCCTGTCTGTGATGTATATTGATTTTAGAAAAAAACGCTACCCTATATTGCTATGATTTATGGTCAGATTACTTGCAGTCCTCCTCTGCTGAGGCAGCCCCGAGGAATTTTCCGATCGATGAAAAATAAAAAAATTATGAGTGTTTAAAAAATCTTGAGATCAGCTGATTGGTCCTCTCGCCTGTCAATCACCATGATGAACATAACACCCCGTCCAGAGGGGGCAGGACTATAAAACCCCGGATGCCTGGACGTGAGTCAGTCACTTGGGAAGATCGCGAGGGAGAGTCCACAACTGTGATTCTAAGCTGTGAATCAACTGAACTGAGAGTCTGCAATGTACATGCAATAAATGATTTGCTAGCCCGTAATAACAATGCAATGAGTTGTTTGGCAATTTAGTGGCCTGCACTCTGCTTGAAATGCTATGGAATTGAATGTGGTGGCCTGCACTCTGCTTGAAATGCTATGGAATTCAATGTGGTGGCCTGCACTCTGCTTGAAATGCTATGGAATTGAATGTGGTGGCCTGCATTCTGCTTGAAATGCTATGAAATTAAATGTGGTGGCCTGCACTCTGCTTGAAATGCTACGAAATTGAATGTGGTGTTCTGCACTATACTTGAAATACTATGAAATTTAATGTGGTGGCCATCACTCTGCTTGAAATGGAATTTCAATGAATAGCCATGAGTGAACTCCCAGCCCACCAGCCCTGAGTGACTGATCAGCCAGCCCACCAGCCCCGAGTGACTGATCTGCCAGCCCACCAGCCCTGAGTAAATGATCTGCCAGCCCACTAGCCCTGAGTGATTGAGCTGCCAGCCCACCAGCCTGACTGAGCTGCCAGCCCACCAGCACTAAGTGACCGAGCTGCCAGCCCACCAGGCTTGAGTGACTGAACTGTCAGCACACCAGCCCTGAGTGACAGAGCTGCCAGCCCACCAGGCCTGAGTGACTGAGCTGCCAGCCCAAGAATCCATTCGGCACACAATGTCCATACTAGCCCTCTGAAAACCAGTCCCTTCAGCCCATAACGCCCATACTAGCACTCCCAAAAGCTCCCACCCCCCCCCCCCCCCCCCCTCCCCCACTGGCCACCAATATTGGAAATGGTGGAGAGGTGGAATATTGCGTTGGGGGACCAGCCCTCCCGTGTGAAGATTGGACCCAATGGGTCACAATTAGTCTACACACAAATATATACACACACACAGATAGATATACATACATATATGGGTGTTTCCGTAAATAGAGCACTCAGTAGTGAAACTGAAGTTCTCCAAACATCCTGGCTATTTTCCTGTTTTTTATGCAATATTTCCATTGTTTCATATCCTGTATTTTGAGTAGTATAGATCATGATGTATAGCCAAGATAATGATATGAAACAAAAATAAATCAATCGGTTTTTACAAAGGAAAATATCATATACGACCCAGTGTTTACTAGCGTTTTTTTACAACATTTTTCAAACAGGATTTCATCAAATCCTTAGGCTAATTTATACCAGAATTATTACAATAAATTTGCAATTAAATAACAACTGTATGTAAGCCAAATTCTGATTATGTTTATGAGTTTTATCATTTATGACCCGATATGATGATTTTCTGATTCCCCAAAATGTTTCAACAGAAATTGTGCTGCAGTGTCCATTTGGTCACGTGTTAGTTGTGTGAATTAAAAGCAGAGTAACCATTTTTATATTTATTGTTTCTTTTTTTTATTGTTTATATTTTAGACAATAGACAATAGACAATAGGTGCAGGAGTAGGCCATGCGGCCCTTTCGAGCCAGCACCGCCATTCAATGTGATCATGGCTGTTCATCCCCAATCAGTACCTTGTTCCTGCCTTCTCCCCATATCCCCTGACTCCGCTATTTTTAAGAGCCCTATCTAGCTCTCTCTTGAAAGCATCCAGAGAACCTGCCTCCACTGCCCTCTGAGGCAGAGAATTCCATAAACCCACCACTCTGTGTGAGAAAAAGTGTTTCCTCGTCTCCGTTCTAAATGGCTTACCCCTTATTCTTAAATTGTGGCCCCTGGTTCTGGACTCCCCCAACACCGGGAACATGTTTCCTGCCTCTAACGTGTCCAAGCCCTTAACAATCTTATATGTTTCAATGAGATCTCCTCTCATCCTAATAAACTCCAGAGTGTACAAGCCCAGCTGCTCCATTCTCTCAGCATATGACAGTCCCGCCATCCCGAGAATTAACCTTGTAAACCCACGCTGCACTCCCTCAATAGCAAGAATGTCCTTCCTCAAATTAGGGGACCAAAACTGCACACAATACTCCAGGTGTGGTCTCACTAGGCTCTGTACAACTGCAGAAGGACCTCTATTCGATTTTGTGTTTAAGCTTTCCATTGAAAGACTTAACAATGTATAGAACTTAAAATCATGAAATATAAAATCTAGTTTGCTCTCTTATTTTAGCGATGGCTCATTCTGTTGCCACCCCCCCCCCCCTCCTATTGAGTAACGTCGTGAATACTATTTACAGTATAGCACTATAACTGGGTTTTTTTTTTGCACTGGTCGCGATTTAAAAAAAACATTCAAACAACACGATTATAATGACTCTGGTGTGACCTACAGAACTCGTGGTGGGTTAGGTGCCAACATTTTGTAAGGGAGCTTAGAAATCAGTAAGTGTCCCATATGTCTTATTTGTCTTATAAATAAATTTTAAAATCTCGTTTTTGTATGCACTAAATTTTGGTAACATTTTGGTCGATTTTGATCACAAATTAGCTCAAAGGGATCATAGGTAGGCCAAATTTTTAATGTTGTATTATTTCATTATGCTTTAATAACGTTCAAATTTGGCCACCCATCTCACAGGTTGGTACCCTTATTTACGGAAACACCCATATATATATATAAATAAATATATAAAACTTGGCAGTATTGTGAACTGAAAATAGTGGAAAATTGCAGTAAGATGTTAGCAGGGTGATGGGATGGGCAGCAGCAATACAATTGAAGTTTGATGTGGAGGAAATTTAAGGGATTCATTTGGTAACAACATAGATTAAAGATAAAGTTAAAGATAAAGTTCTCAAAGGTGTGTAGGAGCAGAGGGGCCTGGGGTATGGGTACATAAGTCATTGAAAGTGGCAGGGTTGATTAAGAAAGCCGTTAATAAGCCAGGCACAATTCTGGCCTTCGTCGTAACAGGTGTAGTGTATAAATACAGAGAGGTCATCATAAACCTTTATAAAACACTGCCAATCATTAACTAGAGTCTAATATGTCTAGCAAGAATGTGAAAATATTAGATTGGGTGGAGAAAATGATCTACGAGATTAGTTGCTGGGACGAGGGATTACAGTTACAACGTTAGATCAGAAAAGCTGGCTCCATTTTTATTGAGTAAAAAACATGTTGAGATAAGATTTGATAGAAGTATATGAAGGCTGGGGTCTGGACTGAAGGGATGGTGGAGGCTGTTACTGTTGGTGGTGGAAGGGTCAAGAATAAGTGGGCAAGATTCTCAATGTAAAAGCATTCGGGAATGAAATGAGGGGAAAAAATGTCTGTTTTTACACTGTGTGCAATGGAAATCCAGAGTGTGCAACTGCAAATGTAGTGGAGGCAGGAGGAATGAAACTTTAGGTGAAAAAATTACCCTGGAGGCCAGAGATAATCAATGGATATTTAGGATGAGAGGACTATCCCAGGAGGAATGATCAAATAGATAGGCTAAAATTCCTTGGAGTTTGGAGTAATGGAATTTAATCTTAAAAATAAACCATTTGGCCCACCATGTCTGTGATGACAAAGTCCCACCAGTATCCTTCGTTATACCCATTTTACTCTCCCTGCATTCTAATCAATTCACTCGTGATTTTACCACTCACCTACTGTGGCCAATAAACCCATCAAACTTCACGACATTGCGAATTGGGAGGAAACTGGAGCACACAAGGAAATCCACATGATCACAGGGACAACTGCAATGTTGCAGAACTACCAGCTACACCAGTGTGCTGGCCTGGAATTTCTTGAAGGTGGATCCCATAAAGGGTCCACCTGGCCTCCAGACAGTAGAACTGGAGGCCATAGTCTTGGGATAAAAGGCAAAGATGAGGAAACATTTCTTCACTCAGCAAATTCCGAATCTTTGGAATTCTGCAGCCAAAGACCTTTAGATACTCTGTTGTTGAATAGATTTGAATCTGAAATTAAAATAGAGAATGTTGCAAATGCTCAGCAGGTCAGACATCATCAGGGAGCAAAGAGTTAATGTTGGGGTTAAGTAACATATCATCAGAACTCATCAATTGTGAGAAGGGAGCAGTGTGGGAATGTTGAATTTAGCAGATCAATCAGTCATAATGGTTAAGACATTAGCATTGATTTATTATTGTTACATGTACTAAGGTCCATTGAAAACTTGGTTTTGCATGCTATCCAGGCAGATGATAGCATGCATAAATGCAGTCATTCCATACATGAGTGAAAAAGATTAAATAAACAGAGTTCAGCATGTAGGAGGGAACTGTGTAGGAGGGAACTGCAGATGCTGGTTTAGACTGAAGATATACACAAAAAGCTGGAGTAACACAACGGGACAAGCAGCATCTCTGGAGAGAAGGAATGGGTGATGTTTCAGGTCGAGACCCTTCTTGCATGTTAAAGCCTTGGGGAAATACATGAAAAAAAGTGCTAGCATAGCTACGACGTAGATTGGAAGATCTGGAAATTCACCAGGAGTCATTTGACCTAAAGTTTTTTTGGCACCAGGCCGTCAGAATTAGCTTGGATCACACAAGGCTAAGGAGTGATCTTATAAAGATGTATACAATCATACCATTTAAGAATAAGGGGTAGGCCATTTTGGACTGAGATGAGGAAAACCTTTTGCACTCAGAGATCTGTGGAATTCTCTGCCACAGAAGGAGATTGCCACAAATTGGAAGTGGAGGCCAAGTCATTGGATGTTTTCAAGAGTCATAAGGTCATAAGTGATAGGAGCAGAACTAGACCATTCGGCCCATTAAGTCTACTCCGCCATTCAATCATGGCTGATCTATCTCGCCCTCCTAACCCCATTCTCCTGCCTTCTCCCCATAACCCCCGACACCCATACAAATCAAGAAAGCAGAACCATGTCTGTTGCCATAATGGACAAGCCACTAATGCCCAAGAAATGTCAATGTCTAGTTTTACTATTTGTTAAATCAGCACCTCACAAGTAAAACATTTTAGTTGCAATGTGTTCCAAAAACATTATTGACAAGTTGTTACTGTGTGAAGGCTGTGTTATGAAAAAAAACAATTGATTGGTTTCTCCTCTGTGTACAATACAGTCCCCAAAGCACCAAACATAGCCGGACTGAAAGGAGATTGGAGCAACTGACCTCAAGGCAAAATGAAAGCCCCTTTTGTGACACACTGTCAACTTTTGGGTATAAAAGGAAAGATTTTGAAGTGGTAGCAAAAGGTGCATATAATATGATCACATCAATTTCCTTTGTAACTAATGAAATAACATTCAGCCATGCAGAGCTCAATTCTTCTAGCCTTATATTGCGATGATGGCAACAAAATCAAATCATGTTTTTTGCTCTCAGGCTAACCCACCATGTACTAGCAGTATTTTTCAATTCATTCAATCCCTGTGAAATAAATTACATGCATGTAAGTTTGGTGCAGCCGAGCTTGTTACAACATGTCACAGATTGTGATGCTGATTCACATTTGTTCTATTGCATATGTAACAGTTCGGTACATCTGTAGCTTCCTTTCCCACTAAGAATAATCAACTACCAGATGAAAAATGAAAGGGCTGTTGTTTGTGAACATTTTGTTAATAAAGTAATAATATGGCTGGATTCTGGAAGAACAAAGAAAGAAAATAATCCTCATGCTTCAAGATTGCTTTCTTACTTATAACACATTTATCCAGCTTATCCTTTGAATGAATGAATGAATGAATGAATGAATGAATGAATGAATGAATGAATGAATGAATGAATGAATGAATGAATGAATGAATTAATACGTTTATTGTCATTGCACAATACTGTGCAACGAAATTCCATTACATCTCCTCCGGTTAAAAAAAATACAAACACGACAACCATTAACACATATGTACACTTATTAGTAAAATAATAAATAAGTATTTTAAAAGAATTTAAAAGAATTTAGCGGTATTTCTTGGAATTACATTTTGCTTCCCCAGTGTTCTCTGTTGGAATTAAGCTCTTTTATCGCACATGGGTAGAAACTATTTTTGCTATTTTTGCTATTTTATTTTGTCCTTTGAAATGCATTTAACTGCAATATATTTGCACATGACCAAAAAGTTATGAACTTCATTTTATTAAGGGACCTGGAATTGAAAACATAGAAAATCAAAAATGGAAGGCTGTAGAGTACATAGAAAATGTGTAAGGGAGTATGATAGTGGCCAAGAAACCCTGGACAACCTGGCACTCTGCACTGTACAATTCTAATTTATTGCCTCATTCTCCTTGGGATTATTCTGCCATCTTCAATTGGAAGCGCATTGCTGTTTTTTTTCATTGTTGCTGGGTTGAAATCCTGGCTTTATCTATTCAACAGTATGGTGGGCGTACCTCCACTAGAAGGTCTGCAGCAGTCCAGGAAGATGGTTCAGCACTGTATTCTCAAGGACAGTCTGGAATTGACAAAAAACACTGTCCATGACAATGGAGCCACGATCATGAAAAATGAGTAAATGTATCCGTTGCTAGTTATAAATGTAAGGTACACAATATCACTTGGACTATTTAAAGAAAGAAGGGAGAGCTGAATGTGGAGGAGTTGTAGAAGAGATTGATACATTATGGAGTCAGGTAAAGCTATGTTCAGATTGATGTTACATTGTTTTGCTGAGTGCAGCAAGGGTCAGGAAGGGGGATCTATTTCCCTGCATTAGCAAAAAGCAGCCAACTGCTCTAAAAAGTTATTACTACAGACAGCTGAAACAGAGCAGCAGTAGCATTGCAGTGCTCAGCATCTTGATCCTGCAGAGGAAATTGTTTAATGACCCAGACAATCTAAACAATGTTTGCACAGTTGCAGATTCACTAGCATCCTTCAGTCTGCCCCAATCTCTCCCTCATACATTGTATTGATCATGCACCTTTCACCAGAACCATGAACTGAGCGTACTCTGTCACATCATTCCTTACAATTATTTAACATTTAGCAGCATTCAACATTTGATTTCTCTCTACTTTCTTTTCATGTGTTTTGTCTCCAACATGACCTCTCACATGCTTAAGTCTGCTCAGCCAGTTCACTGTACACGATGGCCATTTGCAATGTAGTTGTTTGTATGCTGGGCTCTTTGGATGCATTAGAGATCGTTATTGAATTAAATTGAATTGAATACATTTTATTAGCCAAGTATGCATAAATACAAGGAATTTGCCTTGGTGCTTTGCTCACAAGTAACAACACGATATACAGTAGACAATTAAAAATAAAACATTATAATTTAAACATATGAAGAATGAAATAAAATACCAGAGTACAAGGAGGCTACAGACTTTTGGCTGTTGAGTAGAGCTTCTGCTCGTGGAAAAAAAGCTGTTTTTATGTCTGGCTGTACATACTCTGTTGGGCCTTTTTGACTGTGGAGTCGATGGTGGCCTCCCATTTAAGGTCCCTGGAGATGATGGTTCCAAGGAACTTAAATTATTCCACAGGTGTGACTGTGGTGTTATTGATGGTGAGTGGGGGGAGGGGAGGGGAAGCTCTCCTAAACTCTACAATCAATTCCACTGTCTCAAGAGCATTGAGCTTCAGGTTGTTGCGATGGCACCAGGATGCCAGCTATGTCACTTCCTGTCTGTAGGCAGATTCCTCCCCATCCTGGATCAGTCCAATCAAGGATGTGTCGTCCACAAACTTGAGCAGCTTGACAGAGGAGTCTGTGGAAGTGCAATCATTGGTGTAGAGAAAGTAAAGGAGAGGGGAGAATAGGCAGCCTTGCGGTGCTCCTATGTTGAGGGTCTGCGGGTCCGAGATGAGCTTACCCAACCTCACATGCTGCTTCCTGTCTGTCATGAAGTTGATGATCCACTGACAGAGGGGTTCAGGCACAATCAATTTGGAGAGTTTGGAGTGCAGCAGCTCTGGCACAATGATGTTGAATGCAGAGCTAAAATCCACAAACAAAATCCTTGCATAGGTCCCCTGGCGGTCTAGGTACTGGAGGATGAAGTGCAGTCCTAGGTTGACTGTGTCATCCAATGATCGATATGCCAGGTATGCAAACTGCAGGAGGTTCAGCAGGGGGTTTGTGATATTTTTCAGGTGGGTCAACACAAGTCTTTCGAGGGTCTTCATTATTACAGAGGTCAGTGTGACAGGCCTGTCATCATCAAGACCACTAATCCTTGGATTTTTGGGTACGGGAACAATAGTGGAGACTTTGAAGCAGGCAGGGACAGTGCAGGTTTACAGGGACCGATTGAAAATGTCTGTGTAAACTGGTGCTAGTTGTTCGGCACGGAGCTTGAGGGGAAAGGGGGAAACATTGACGGTCCTGGAGATTTACGGCTTTTCTGTCTCCTGAATAGCTTTTCCATCTCCACAATTGCAATTGTTAGTGATGGAGAAGTGGCCAGACTGATGACAATATACAATAGAAAATAGACAATAGACAATAGACAATAGGTGCAGGAGTAGGCCATTCGACCCTTCGAGCCAGCACTGCCATTCAATGTGATCATGGCTGATCATCCACAATCAGTACCTCGTTCCTGCCTTCTCCCCATATCCCCTGACTCCGCTTTCTTTATGAGTCCTATCTAGCTCTCTCTTGAAAGTATCCAGAGAACTGGTCTCCACTGCCCTCAGAGGCAGAGAATTCCACAGACTCACAACTCTCTGTGTGAAGAAGTGTTTCCTCGTCTCCGTTCTAAATGGCTTACCCCTTATTCTTAAACTGTGGCCCCTGGTGCTAGACTCCCCCAACATCGGGAACATGTTCCTGCCTCAAGCGTGTCCAAACCCTTAACAATCTTATATGTTTCAATAAGATCCCCTCTCATCCTAAATTCCAGAGTATACAAGCCCAGCTGCTCCATTCTCTCAGCATAAGACAGTCCCGCCATCCTGGGAATTAACCTTGTGAATCTACGCTGCACTCCCTCTATAGCAGGAATGTCCTTCCTCAAATTTGGTGACCAAAACTGCACGCAATACTCTGGGTGTGGTCTCACTAGGGCCCTGTACAACTGCAGAAGGACCTCTTTGCTCCTATACTCAACTCTTCTTGTTATGAAGACCAACATGCCATTTGCTTTCTTCACTGCCTGCTGTAACTGCATGCTTAATTTCATTGACTGATGAACAAGGACCCCCAGATCCCGTTTTACTTCCACTTTTCCCAACTTGACACCATTTAGATAATAATCTTCCTTCCTGTTTTTGCTACCAAAGTGGGTAACCTTATATTTATCCACATTAAATTGCATCTGCCATGCGTCTGCCCACTCACCCAATCTGTCCAAGTCACCCTGCATTCTCATAGCATCCTCCTCACAGTTCACATTGCCACCCAGCCTTTTGTCATCTGCAAATTTGCTAATGTTACTTGTAATCCCTTCATCTAAATCATTAATATATATTGTAAATATCTGCGGTCCCAGCACCGAACCCTACGATACCCCACTAGTCACTGCCTGCCATTTTGAAAGGGACCCCGTTAATCCCAACTCTTTGTTTCCTGTCTGGCAACCAATTTTCTATCCATGTCAGCACTCTATCCCCAATACCATGTGCCCTAATTTTACCCACTAATCTCTTATGTGGGACCTTATCAGATGCTTTCTGAAAGTCCAGGTACACTACATTCACTGGCTCTCCCTTGTCCATTTTCCTAGTTACATCCTCAAAAAATTCTAGAAGATTAGTCAAGTATGATCTCCCCTTCGTAAATCCATGATGACTTGGATCGATCTATTACTGCTATCCAAATGTGCCGCGATTTCATCTTTTATAATTGACTCCAGCATCTTCCCCACCACCGATGTCAGGCTAACTGGTCTATAATTCCCTTTCTCTCTCCTGTCTTTCTTAAAAAGTGGGATAACATTACTCAACAATCCACAGGAACTGATCCTGAATCTATAGAACATTGGAAAATTATCACCAACGCATCCTCAATTTCTAAAGCCACTTCCTTAAGTACCCTGGGATGCAGACCATCAGGCCCTGGGGATTTATCAGCCTTCAGTCCCATCATTCTACCCAACACCATTTCTTGCCTATGATGTTGGGCAGCAAGGAGGTGGTGGGTAAATGTATGTGGGCCCAGTCTTTGCAGACTGGAATCCATAAATACATTGTGACATTGCTGTGTATGTTAGTGGAATTCATCTGAGATACTATTAGCCGGGGGGAGGGGGTTTACTCTTGGTTAATTAAATTATAGTTATAGCCACTTGAGCCAAAAAGTAAATATAAATACCTTCTCCTTGCTGTCTCGTCATGGTGCATATCCGTTTAAAGGCAGGTTTTAAATAGCACAAACTAGGTTTAGGGTTGCTAACAGCAAAATAAATTGAGCTCCCTGCTGGGTGATGCCAATGAAAAGTGCAGCTAGTGCTATTTGCAATGAGGAGGCAGCTGTTGATGCTCCAGTGGATGCAAATATCATTGCTTAATTGTCTGTTATGATCTTTAGACTTATTATTGCTAATTAACCAATTTGACCATTGAAAGATTTTGCATTGTTTATATTATATATCAGTTTGTCTATTAGAAGATAAATAATGGCAATAAAATGATTCAAATTTCTCCCATATTTGTGTGTGGAGTACAAGAGGCAGGTGTTCCATCATGAATGAAAATTGAACAGATCTTCATCATATCCTAAGTAATTAATGGTTTGGTATCAGCATAGATCTGCAAATGCATTGGACCAACTTCTTGACAGGAGACTGTGGACAAAAACAGAGAGTTATTAATAGAAATAAAGAAGAGCTGGCAGAACAAAACAGTTTCTGAGATGTGCTAAATATTGCTGAAAAATGTTTACTCAATAAAATGTTCCACATTTACGACAAATAATACTTCCAAGGTTTACATTCTGGATCAATTCTCCAAATGGCCATGTTATCTAAGTTCACTATTTTGTAAAGCACTACAGATTTTTTTTTCTGCTTTATCAATTGTGATTAATTATAATGCTGACAAAGAAATATTTTTCAAGACAGACAAAGAAGAATATGTGTCCATTTTATGAATTGCAATATGAATGATTCAAGGGGATAAAAATGGCTTAGTGCTCATTTTGATTCAATTCAGTGAGCTCTTATGTTGATTATTTCCCCATCATCTTCTCCCCTCCTGAAGCAATACCTGGCTATCAGTGCAGAACTTGACAACTATAGGTTTCCTTTCAGGATCTCAGCTAAAGTGCTGGTATACTCAATAGACTAAAGTTTCCACTTCTGTCCATGTGGCCCTGACCACTCTGCTGCAGAGTTACTTACTTATAGGAGATGGCACAAGGAGCTCTATTCTCCAAGAACAACATTTTTAATTTGGTATTGGTATTGTTTATTATTGTGTAGGAGGGAACTGCAGATCCTGGTTTGCACCGAAGATAGACACAACACGCTATAACTCTGTGGGACAGACAGCATCTCTGGAGAGAAGGAAAGTGTGACAATTCGGGTCGACACCCTTATTTAGACTGAAAGTCAGGGGAGAGGGAGACACAGAGATATGGATTGGTAAGGGGACAATTGTTTATTATTGTCATGTGAAACGAGATACAGTGAAAAGCTTATTTGTCCTGAACCAAACACTGGAGCTATGGCCAAGAAAGCACTCAAATATTTCCAACATTTCCAACATTCTGAGGTGATTGCTGAGGCAAATGTGGACCAGCAGAATCTGCCTCAGATGGGACAGAAAGTGCTCAGCAGTCTCACTTCTCAGTCTAATATAATCTAAAGAACAAATTCCTTGTCTGCCCAACATCTCCCTATAGGTCAGGCCCTCAAGTTCTGGCAACATCCTTGTAAATCTTCCATGCATTCTTTCGAGGTTAATGTCTCCTTTTCTATTGAGGGTAATCAATTCTCCAAGTGTAATGCCTTGTACAACAGCAAAATAATGTAGCAACTCCTCTATTCAATGCCCTGACTGATAAAGTACAGCGTGCTGAATGCTTCGCCATCCTGCCTGCCTGTGATTACCACTTTCAAGGAGCTATGTACTTGTGCTCATATGTCCCTCTGCGACAATTAAACTCTGGAATCTTGAGTCTTGACACTCATAAGTTCATAGGTTCATGAGTTATTGGAGCAGAATTAGGCCATTACCTGCCTGCTTCTTCTCCCAAGTTCACCCCTCCTCCTCTTCCACCTTGCTCCATCTGTCATCCTTCATCTCTCCTTGGCCCATCTATCACCTTCTGACCTCTGTCTCACATCATCTTCCTGCTCTACTCTCAATTCTGCTGCAGGGTCTTGACACAACATGTCTCTGTCTTTGTGAAGTTATTGGTGAACTACAGTATCAATATATCAACATACAGTCAATTTGTATCTTTTTCATCCTATCATGATACAGATTAATAGAAAATACCTTTTACCTGTTGAAGGCTCCTGCACAGACGATTAATTTTGTCATTAATCTTGAGGAAATAATTGTTAAACATGAAATTATCCCTTAAGATTTATATTTGTAATTTAAGATAATGTCATTGGAGAAGAAGCCAAATCATTTCAGCAAGTCTCTGTTTTATTGGTGATGTGAAGATAATGATGATAGCATTAAGGCCCAATCATCTTCAATTATATAATTGTGCAGGTATCCGACAATCTTCTTGCTCAGTCAAGTTACTGATATTTGATTCCACTTTCAAGTTTTAATAAAAAGAAATTACAGCACATTGTTAATTGTTCTGTTGCTGAATGATATTGAGATGTGTAAGAGAGCAGAACATTGAGAGTAAGATGTGCAGATCTGTGTTAAATTTAATTAAATAACTTAATTTGGATAAGGACAAGTGTTGTAAGTGGGAAAAAAATTAGTGAAGAATTATTGGATAAAAATATTGCTTATTTATTTGGCCAGAAGGACAGGGTTATTTTTTTCAGGGAGTCAGTTACAAGCTGCAGGAAGAGTACAAGGAAGGGACCTCATTAGCCAGCTAAAGGGTTCCATGGGCTTCATGGCTTCCTCTGCTATGACTGTTTGACCTGCATGATTCAATGATCCTCTGAATAATAATGGGAAAATTATATTAAAAGTCATCGATCGAACATAACTAAATGCCACGTTCAATGAATTGAAGTAATAACAGCATTAAAAAAAAACCCATCTTGCTAGGTCTTCAACCACAGAAAAGTACTTTAATTCCATTTTCCAGACTTTGTTGTCAAAAAATAATATTATATTTTAATCATATTGGGACAACAAATTTAATTTTAAGTGATGTGTTATTTTTGCTTCAATAGCCACTCATAGTATAGCATTGCATTGCCTGAAAACATTTTTCACCAAGAGCTTCTTTACTCTGTTCTTCTGGTGATCATCTTCAGTCTAAGTCTTCATGTCACCAATTTTGTATCATGACAGATATAAAACAGAAAATAATCTGCAGATTGTACAGAATCTGTGCAAAGATGCTGGTCCAACTGATCTGCTGGGCATTTCCCATAACCTTCACCTGCATTTTACAACTTTAACATGCCCTTTCTGTGCCATCCGAATCCAACGGCCTTCATTAACCTAAGAAGCAGGAGGCTTCATCAACAGCCTTAAGACCGCCATTGCCATGCCCCACTCTATCTGAAGTATTTCCATTTCCCTAACCATCTGTGAGGATGGTTTGGTATCATATCAACCAGCTCAACCCCACCACAACCCCCATCTACACTTCCTGCTGCCTCTGGAAAGCCCCAACATAATCAACGACCATTCACACCCCAGTCATTCTCTCTTCTCTGCTCTCCCCTCGGGCAGAAGATATCAAAAGTTTGAAAGTGTTTACACCAGATTCAAGAACTCTACTTCCCTGCTGATATGTTGCAAAACATACTTGGCTAATAAAGTATGATTATGATTATGATTATGATTAAGATATCAGACTCTTGAATGGACTTTTCATATGCTATGCAAGAATTTCCATCTTCTAATCTATTTTTGTGGCACTCGCACTTCTTAAAATCTGCACTTTCTCTGCAGTTGCAACATTATAATTATTTTAGTTTAGAGATACAGCGTGAAAACAGTCTCTTTGGCCCACCGAGTCCATACTGACCACCAAACACCCATACACATTAGTTCTAACCTACACACTCAGGACAATTTAAAGAAGCCAATCAACCAACAAACCTGTACGTCTTTGGAGTGTGAGAGGAAACTGAAGGACCTGGGGAAAATCCACATGGTCACAGGCGGAACGTACAAACTCTGTAAAGACAACTTCCATAGTCAGGATCGAACCCGGTGTCTGGTGCTGTAAGTCAACAAATCTACTGCTGCACCACTGGGCCGCCCAAATGTTCTGGATTCTATTTATTGTCTCACAGCTTGTTGTACCACATGTTTGGTATCATCTATCAAATAGTCTGCAAAACAAAACAAAATCACTGTATCTCATAGAAACATAGAAACATAGAAATTAGGTGCAGGAGTAGGCCATTCGGCCCTTCGAGCCTGCACCGCCATTCAATATGATCATGGCTGATCATCCAACTCAGTATCCCGTACCTGCCTTCTCTCCAAACCCTCTGATCCCCTTAGCCACAAGGGCCACATCTAACTCCCTCTTAAATATACCATCTCGGTACCCATGACAATATAAACTGATAAATATACCAATACCAATACCAATACATCTTGCACTTTCTGAAATTTATTTTTTCCTCTCTTTTCCAGTTCTGTTGAAAGGTCTCTGACATGAAATAATAACATAGTTTGTCTTTCTTCAGTTCATGATTAACCTTTTGCTGTGTTTTTTTTTGGATTTCAAGCATCTATATGATTTTCTTGATTTTCAAAAAAAAATTCCCTACTGACTATTTGCACCAGTGAAAACTGCCAATACGCTCATTTAGCAAATATGGAGAAAGGTAATTTCCTCATCTTTACCATATCTCTAACTTTCTTTGACAATGCTGTTCATTAATATGCACCTATCAAGTTTAATGTTGATGCAGTCAATTGGACCCTGTCTCAATAACTATCTGAAAGAGAGTGTATCAGACTTCCTCTATTATCTGTTAAGAGCTGCTTTGTAACATTCTCTCACAATGGTCAAGCACTAATTTAAGGTTATACTCACTATTTGAATCTCTGAAAAAATGTGTTTAATTTTGTTAAGAGATACAGCATGGAAACAGGCACTTCGACTCACCGAGACCACATTGACCAACGATGACCCATTCATACTAGTTCTGTGTTATCCCACTTTCCCATTTCCCACACACTAGGGGAAATGTACAGAGGCCATTAACCCACAAACCCGCATGTCTTTGGGATACGGGAGTGAACCAGAGCACCCGGAGGAAACCCATGAGATTACAGGGAGAATGTGGGAACTCCACACAGGGTCAGGGTCGGACCTGGGTCTCTGACACTGTGAGGCAGCAGTTCTACCAGCTACCCCACTGTGTGGTCCGTATATTGTGTTAATTTTCTCCATATTATAAATAAAATATCCTGATGCAATGAAAGCTGTAATAAAAGTTTTACTAAGACATTATTAGAACTGCTTATCGGGACAGTCATGGAGTCATACAGCACAGAGACAGGCCCTTTGGTCCAACTCATCCATACCAACCAAGGTACTGCATCTAAGCCAGTCCCATTTGCTCACATTTGGCCCATATCCCTATCAACCTTTCCTAGCCATGCACCTATCCTCGTGTGTTTTAAGGGTGATCTAGTTGAAAAGGATGTAATAAGTTAAAAGCAAGACATGGAAAAAGTGCAACCTTTGTTGTTGAGTGAATGGATAGAAAGCTGGTGATGAGAAACTACTGATGGAATAGCAAAGCAACAAAGAATGAGACAAAGCTGATATCCTGCAAATGTTTGGAAATTGAAATCTATATTACTAAAAGTAAGATCTTGACCACTTCCTGTTTTTGTGTTTCATGATTTTTGAAAAAAGAACACTGCCACTTATGGCTGTGATTCTTGGCCATCTTACTCAGAGTCCCCTTCCAGAACAAGAGGATTTTTCCTATCGATAAAAAATAAAATAATTATTAATGTTTAAAAATGTTGACATTCTCTCTGCTGCCCCTGCTGGTGGGAGGGGGGAGGGACTATACAACCCGGAAGTGTTCTGCCTCACTCAGTCTCTGCAAGAGAGTTTGGTGGCCTTGCACCCTGCTTGAAGTGGTAGGCAACTGCACCTGAATTTGGTGGCCTTGCACCATGCTTGAAGTGGTATGAAACTGCAATTGAATTTGGTGGCCTTGCACCCTGCTAGAAGTGGTAAGAAACTGCATCTGAATTCGGTGGCCTTGCACACTGCTTGAAATGGTAGGAAACTGCTTTTGAATTTGGTGGCCTTGCACCCTGCTTGAAATGGAATGTCAAGGAATAGCCGTGAGTCAACTGCTCGCCCACCAGCCGTGAGTGAGCTGCCAGCACATCAGGCTTGAGTGACTGAGCTGTCACCCCAAGAATCCATCTGGCCCACAATGTCCATACTAGCCCTCTGGAAACCAGTCCTTTCAGCCCACAATACCCATACTAGCGCTCCAGAAAGCCCCCCCCCCCCCACTGGCCACCAATATTGGAATTGGTGAAGAGGTAGAATATTGCGTTGGGGGACCAGCCCTCCCATGTGAACATGGGACCCAATGGGTCCCACTTTGTCTAGTAAATCAAATAAAACATGTTATTAATGATAATACAATTGTTTTAGAGCATTGGGAATTAAAAAAACAAACAAATAGAGCTGTGCATTAAACTGGAAAATAAAGACAAAATCCAGGCTTGTATCTTATTGCTTTCAGACACTTTGCAAAACAAAGTGTAAAACCATTTTTAAAGGGGATGTATTTCTTTAGCTATCATGCCAAAAGAACAAAGTTAGGGGGAATATGTGGGAGATGACAATCAATCATATATACTCACACAAATTCTTAAAGAGAATTTTCCTCTTAAAATATAATAGATCCTGCAATTGAATTTCACATTAAATAACACAGAATCTTCCCCTTGGCCATATTGCGCTCTCCGTTGTGTAATTAGTTTAGAAAGAAACATAAGTTTAATTTAGTTACCAACAACCTTTAAATTCTGTCATGACATTTATGATGCACAAGGTTATACTTCAGGTCTCTTGGACTACTGATTCTTGGGCTTTCGTCTTTCCTGTTTACAACTTCACTGCTGTTTTCTGAGGGACTGACTGGACAGGTTCTGATGGCCTTGAGACTGTCCCTTCAGCAATATTATCATGGGTATATTATCATCTCTCAGGTGCATATTTACCATACTTCTCCATGTTTCCTTAAGCTTTTTCTACTGCTTCATTTAACTAATGTGAATTATTTTCTCTTCAAGTTGCACTGCAATCACCATTGGGCTAGCATTTTCCATGATGTTGTTCAATCCCTGGTACACTCGTTCAAATACTTCCATTGGTGCTTAATGCCTCATTATCACCTGATCCCATGTGTCCTATTCCTGGGATTTATTTTGTCTCTAAATTCAATATATTGCTTTGGGTTATTTTGTTGATGTTTCCTATAACCTGTCTCCAACAGTTTCTTGTATCCTCTGTCACATACATCTTGGGTTACTTTCACATCCTGCCTGCCCATCAGAACAGATACTAATAAGCACCCAATATTCTTATTATTCGTATTATTAACTGGTGAAGTGAATATTTTGCACTATTATTCATCATCGTCAATGGTAAGACTTAGCCCCAAATTTTCCATCTGTGCATCTAATCCTTTCCCTGTCATTTCATTTTGGATTCTGCTCATCCATGCATCGATTCCCAGAGAATTCTGATCATTTCAATGTCACTTTTCTTCAGTACCCAATGGTTTCAAACTCACTTCCATCTCCTTAGGGACGTCTATAGTTTAGTTTAGTTTAGAGATACAGCGCTGAAACAAGTCCTTTGGCCCACCGAGTCTGCACCGACCAGCGATCCCTGTACACTAACACTATCCTACACACACTAGTGACAATTTTACATTTACACAAAGCCAATCAACCCACAAACCTGTACGTCTTTGGAGTGTGGGAGGAAACCGATGATCTCGGAGAAAACCCACGCAGGTCATGGGGAGAAAGTAGAAACTCCGTACAGACAGCACCCGTAGTCAGGATCAAATCTGAGTCTCTGGCTCTGTAAGGCAGTAGCTCTACCGCTGTGCCACTGTGCCACCCATTTCTGTAACCTGATTTCACTATCCGAGGTGGTCTATATCAAGAAAGTAAAGAGCCTGTCCCACTTGGACCATCATTTACGCGGCAGGCCGGTAGTGACTGACGCGCGACTGTCGCGCGCGTCATCATGCGTCCGCACAGCCATCTGGAGGGCGTGACGCCATTTGAAGATGGACACAAAATGCAGGAGTAACTCAGCAGGACCGGCAGCATCTCTGGAGAGAAGCAATGTGTGATGTTTCGGGTCGAGACTCTTCTGCAGTCTGAAGAAGGGTCTCGACCCGAAACGTCACCCATTGGTTCTCTCCAGAGATGCTGCCAGTCCCGCTGAGTTACTCCAGCATTTTGTGTCTATCTCCAATCATCTTGGCCCCGCTCTGGGAGTAGGAGTGGGGGCAGATCCGGATCTGCAACGGCCGTGAGCCCCAGGCCGAGTTCGGCGATCGTTTGCCTGTTTCTGCTGCTTTTGGAGGAGAGACGTTGCGCCACACCAGGGTCTTGGGCCTGTCCCACTTTGGCTGTTAGTTACGCGACTGGCCGGTGGCACGCGAAGATTTCATTCAGGACGAAGTCCACAATCCTCCATGCCACTCCACACTCCTCCACACCACTCCATGCGCCCGTCCCGCGCTACCCACACGCTAGCAGATCGCGTAAATGGGGCGCGATTGACAGCCAAGTGGGACAGGCCCTTAACTCCCATGTCAGTATTTTCACCATTGTCACTGCCATACATAGAAACAACTCAACCCAATTATTTAAGTTATTAAAGGTTTAAGAAGGAACTGCAGATGCTGGAAAAATCGAAAGTAGACAAAAAATGCTGGCGAAACTCAGCGGGTGAGGCAGCATCTATGGAGAAAAGGAGTAGGCAACGTTTCGGGTCGAGACCCTTCTTCAGACCCTCCTTCAGCTGAAGAAGGGTCTTGACCCAAAACTTCGCCTACTTCTTTTCTCCATAGATGCTGCCTCATCTGTTGAGTTTCTCCAGCATTTTTTTTGTCTACTATTGAAGTTATTCACCAGATCAAAACAGTGTTTAATTCCTCAACTTTAGGTTATAAGTTGCCCAATAAAATATTTCTGTACATTCAGTTAGGGTCCTTCTAAACTGGATGTGCTCTAAAAATGCTATTTTTCTTTAGTTTATGAAGTGCACATTTCAAGTATTAATTACAAAAATCTTCCACATACTATTTATTCTACTGTATTTCCAGTTTCTTCTTGAACCGACTATTCTGCTTGCAGTCTTCCATGTATTAATCACAGGAAATCCTTCCTCTAGGCTGCTGGAACTACCAGTTGTCCTCAGCTCCCTTCACTTCCTTTATTCCCACTGCAGGTTTTCCACAGGGTTCTTGAATTAATTCTTCCTTTCTCATCTTATCTTAACACTTTCCTGCTGGACCCGTTAAATCTTTCATTCGCATGCTGATAAATCAGCACTTGGTTCAAGTACACTCTGCTTTTAATTCACTGCTCTCCTGGGGGACATGAATTGGTTTTTTTCCCATTCCCCACCCACTTCTTCTTGCAGTTATTCACAGTATTATAAATTAATTGCTTATTTCTGGATGTCTCTGGGTGGGTTCTGTAAAACTGGTGAAGGATCACGAAGCAGTACAACTCAATGTTCATTTATTAGTTTTTGTATTTACAAATGTGATGCAATTAGATATTTCTATTAACACACTATACATGTTCACTTCAAATATTTTTTATCTGCACAGTTTGATTTAGCCCTCGATGATTTCAAACAGCAATTGCTACAGTAGTAATTTTGAAGAAGTGATGTGTTTGAATCGGAGGCTGGTGGGTGAAAGGTGAGGACCAGGAGACTATCTGTGTTCCGTCTGGGGGGAGGGGGAACAAAACTATAAGACCCTACAAAATCTATGAACTCTTCACATCCCCCACCACCGTATTTTCTCCCCTCCCCTGTGCCCCACATGGATATGTACCAATAACTCCCCATCCCCCACCCCACTTCCTCCTACATTCCTTCCCTCTAGCTTCAACGTTCACAACTCTTCAAACCTCTCATCTCAAACCTTCTGTCTTTTTGTCTCTGGCCATTGTCCAACCATCTGCCCATTAAACCCCTCCTCACCTGCCAGTCTTGGTCCTGCTCCACCTCTCTTCCAGCTTTCTTCCCTCACTCCTACATTCATGTCTGAAGGAAGTCCTGACACAAAATGTCACCTATTCATGTCCTCCAGTGATGCTGCCTGACCAGCTGAGTTAGTTCAGTACTTCGTGTGTGTGTTATTT
Source organism: Amblyraja radiata (assembly GCF_010909765.2). Taxonomy (NCBI): domain Eukaryota; kingdom Metazoa; phylum Chordata; class Chondrichthyes; order Rajiformes; family Rajidae; genus Amblyraja; species Amblyraja radiata. The sequence goes on from NC_045958.1 coordinate 84,218,253, forward strand.
TGTGCCAGCATCTGCAGTTCCTTGTTTCCAGAATCACTTCAAAGAAGTGATCAATCCTGTCAACAATTGCCTTGTAAATTGCTAATATTTGTCCTGAACCTTCACACCAATGTCAAGTTGAAATGAGGCAATCATCAGCTTGATTGTATCATCTATCTCTTTGTCATTGATTCACTGAGTCATAGAGTCACTCAGCATGGAAACAGTCCCTTTGGTTGTCCACCTTGACCATCAAATACCTATCCTATTTTCCAGCACTCCAACACTCATCAGAATGCTTCATAAATATTTTGAGAGGAGTGTGATCCAGATTTCTACCCTCTCTAGGTGAGAACTTTTTCTTCTTAATTCTCAGCCTCAGGGGTTCACGATAATGCCTTCAAATGGTGCTCAAGCACTGAAACCCAGCTCTCAAACTGATTTGCACTTCCCTGAATATGGTCATCCAAACCATAAGGTGCAGCCAAGACATCACATGTGCTGTAGACCACACAATGCTTGGGACCAATCTCCCTTGTTATATCTAACTTTAAAAATGGCTTGTCATTACTTAGAAAGATTTCCAAGTGGAAAGGAATGACATTTTAATTCAGCTCCTAGTTACCCCTATTAATTAAGTAAAATTAATCTCACTACTAATCACCCCCCTGCCTTTATTTTATCTTAAACTATTAAACCAAAAAGTTATGAAAATCCTCACCTACTCACCATGCTGTGCATTACTTTCTACACTCTGCTGGTGGTATCCATGAGATGCCAATTGTGTCTTTTTTAATTAATAACTAGGAAAGCAGTGTAAGTTGCACAGGAAAATCATTGTAACAACATAACAGATGCTGATAATCGACGTTATTAGGAATAGAGTGTGCAGATATAAAATGGTGACATTAATCAAAGAATGCTTCTGTTGTTTAATGAAGGTTAATGATTTCCATAGCTTTGAACAGCAAGGTTAATCCGGTGGTGAAATTTCAATATGTGTTTTAAAATCAGAAATCACATCATATCAAGAACGATGATGTTAGGCCAGTATCAATTCTGCTCTATGGTGCAGGCATTAGTTTCTGCAATGTTGACGTGATATCAGTTGTGAGGAAAATAGTAGAACGGTTTAGAAGCAAAGTTTAGACGGAATACTTAGAAAATATCAAGGGATTTGGACAAATTTGCGATTAATTTATGTAGGACAAACATACTGGAATTATTTGAGGACAAAACTGTAGGAATAGATATGGTGGAAGGCAATAGTGGTGAATTTGTATTTTCAGAAGACCTTTGAAAAAGTCCCATTTAATAGGTTAGAGTATTAAATTAAAGCACATAGAATTGAGATTAACATATTAGCATAGATTCACAGACATGACACAGAGTAGGAATAAGTGTTTTTCTTTAGGGTTGAATGGTAGTGATTAGTGCAATACTGCAGGAAGCTTGCAGTTTTCAAGAGCAAGTTAGATTTAGATCTTTGGGCTAAAGGAATCAAGGGATATGGGGAAAAAACAGGAACGGGGTACTGATTTTGGATGATCAGCCATGATCATATTGATTGACGGTGCTGGCTCGAAGAGCCGAATGGCCTACTCCTGCACCTATTTTCTATGTTTCTATGAAATCAGCTTGGGTGACAACTATTCACAATATACATGATTGGTTTGATATGGATAAAAGAAGCATATGTAATATTTAGAAACAAGGACCTGCAGATATTAAAATGTTAAAACAAAGGTTTACTGTATTAAAGTGCAAAAGTATCTGCAATTCCTTGTTCACCAGTTGCTGAAAGTAAACATGCAAGTGTAGCATGGAGACACAAGAGACTGTTGAAGCTGGAATCCTGAACCAAAAAAAAACTGCTGGAGAAACTCAATGGGTCGGGCAGGTTGGGACCCTTCTGCGAGTGTGGCAAGCAGTTAAGAAAGAGAACCGAATGATTGCAAAACGTTTTTACAGGAGCAAGAATATTTTATTTCAATAACACAAACCCTAGTGAGAACACACCTGGAGTATTATGTGCAATTTTGTTCTCCTTACCTAAGAAAGGATATATTTGCCATCACGGATGCAATAAAAGTGCACCAGATTAATTATTCGGCTGATTGGATCAACTTTGCCTGGTCACCAATATTTGGAAGAATAAGAGGCGATCACAATGAACATTTTAATGAATGTCTGAATACAAAGACAATGTTCTGAAAAGCTGGGAGACAAGAACCAGGGATCACGATGTTGGTGTATGGGGAAGTCATTATGGACTGGGTTAGTGTAGTCATAAACTAAACACTAATCCCTCGTCCTCTATCTTCAAAAGTGCCTTACCTCAGTATTGTATATTGTATTTATTAGGTGAAAGTTATCAGCAAAGAACAAGAAGCTGTAATGTGATCTCACCACCAGCTACATCTTCTACTCTCCACTTCTCTCCACTTTCCACAGCAGCCACTTCCCCCATGGCTCTCTAGTCCAATCTCAGCTTTCTCCAATGTCAGGGTGAGGTCCAATACAAAATGGATGATCACTTCAAATTCCACCTCAACACCTCATATTGCAACTGGATAGTCTGCAACCCAATGGTATGAACTTTGAATTTTCCAGTTTTAAGCAAACCCTCCATGCCATCAGAAATTGGAGGAGCAGCATTTCAGTTTACACCCCAGCGGCATGTACATTGACTTCTCCAATGTCCGGTAGCCCATATTTTCTCCTCCCCTTCTCAGCTCTCCCTCAGCCCTCTGGCTCCTCCTCTTCCCTTCTTCTTCCTCCCCCCCCCTCTCTTTCCTCTTTATACTACACATCTCTCCTCTGCACCCTCAGTATTGATGCATATCTTTCACCCAAAACACCACTCATACTTTTCCTTGCATAGACACTGCTCGATGTGCTGGAGTTCTTTGCTTGTTTGGAGCAACATGTGCGGCATGGTGGCGCAGCGGTAGAGTTGCTGTCTTTGAGCGCTTGCAGGTTCGATCCCGACTATGGCCGCTGTTTGTACGGAGTTTGTACGTTCTCCCCGTGACCGAGATCTTCAGTTTCCTCCCACACTCCAAAGACGTATGGTTATGTAGGTAAATTGGCTTGGTGTATATGTAAATTGTCCCCAGTGTGTGTTAATGTGTGAGGATTGTGATCGGTGTGGACTCGGTGGGCCAAAGGGACTGTTTCTGTGCTGTATCTATAAACTAAACTAAACTAAACTAAACACCTACAGCCCCAGTGAAGTGTTATGCAGTAAGTAGAACATTTCTAATAGACTGCTGCTTCTGGGAAAGTCAAAGTAAAGCATTGCTGTCAGTGGTTCATGAGACACAAAAGGCTCTGCCTTTATATTTTGTCAGTCACATCCATGAAGAAAATGCTGAGGTATTAATAAACAAGAATGCTTACAAACCACCTGAGTTAACAAAGGGACTCACATTAGCATGAAAGCAATGGGAAGAATACAGCTCACTAATTACTCTTTCCCTGAACTAGAGCCAGGAATAGTGACTTAATGATCTCCCTGATTGAATGGTAGCATTCATTATTTATTTTCTGAAACTCAGTTTAAAGAATGAGCTCAATTTTTCATGGGTATCCAGCTGCAGGTTACAGGGTGCTTCTCTTATGAGCCTTTGAGACAATCGGAGCATTGTTGTTCCAACAGCAAATAAAATGGGCACCTGAGCAAATGGCTTTTTCAAACAAGAGATATAGTTAATGTTTCTACTGTTCTGTGAAGAGATAAGAGCACAAGAAGAGTAAGGCACTCTCAAGTGTTGACAGTTTATTTATTTTCATATATTGTTTACTTGTTTATACTTTTAAGAATGTAATATTTTTTCATTTCCACAACAACACATAAATATCTGCTTCAGCAAATCTATATAAATAAACCCAACAACACATTCAAGTGACATTGTTTCATTTTCCTGTAAGCTTCTATTTCTGTTAATTGGATCTTTTCCACCACATATGTGTCATTCACTGTTTCGAGTGTTTGTCCTCATGGTTTTAAAGGAGTACACTGATAGATGAAACACAAGAGATTGCAGATGCCTGAATCTGGAGCAAAACAAAACTGCTGGAAGAACTTTGTGTCAGAAGGAACTGCAGATGCTGGTTTAAACCGAAGATAGACACAAAAAGCTGGAGTAACTCAGTGTGACAGGCAGCATCTCTGGAGAGAAGGAATAGGTGACGTTTCAGGCCGAGGCTTGAAGAAGGGCCTCGACCCAAAATGTCACCCATTCCTTCTCTCCAGAGATGCTGTCTGTCCCGCTGAGTTATTCCAGCTTTTTGTGTCTATCCACTGGAAGAACTTAGCGGGTCAAGCAGCATCTATGCAGGCAGAGGGATGACCGATGTTTTGTGGTGAGCTTCAGGCTCCATGTCATTCCAACCTTTTCACCCAGAGCATTGGGAATCTGTGCAATTATCTGACAGAGGGCAGTGGAGGCCAATTCACTGGATGTTTTCAAGAGAGAATTAGATATAGCTCTTAGGGCTAACGGAATCAAGTGTATGGGGAGAAAGCAGGAATGGGGTACTGTTTTTGGATGATCAGCCATGATCATTTTGAATGGCGGTGCTGGCTCGAAGGGCTGAATGGCCTTCTCCTGCACCTATGTTCTATGTTTCTATGTTTCTATAGATTTCAGTGAGGCAACCAAACCTGCAGAGAAGGGTGAGTGCAGGTCAACATTATTTTTAATGTTCATTTATAATTTGGGAATGGAATTTAATAGGTGTTTCATTAACTTTTCTTAATTTTGTGATGTTTTAAATGATGTCCATTTACATTTATTTTAATAGTTTCTTAATGTACTTGAGTTTCAGAAATATTTACTACCAGTTAAGGAGCCTTTTACAGCCTGGATAGCTGCCAAAGTGTCTATACCTGTCACGGCTTTATGGAGGAGTGAGAGAAGAAGGGTCTCGACCTGAAACATCATCCATTCCTTCTCTTCAGAGATGCTGCCTATCCCGCTGAGATACTACATCTTTTTGTTTCTATCTGCTGGAAGAACTTAGTGGGTCAAGCAGAATCTATGCAGACAAAGGGATAGTCAATGGTTTGAGGTGAACTTCAGGCTCCATGTCATTCCAACTTCCATTCTCATTCTCACACTGATCTGTCCTCAGCTTTCCCCACTACCATGGTGAGACCAAATGAAAACTAAACAAAAACACAACATATTCTGCCCAGGCAGCCTACTGCACAATGCTTTTAGCATTAAATTCTTGAATTCCATTCAGCCCACATCCCTGTGTTCATTTTTCATTCACTCCAGATCTGCCATATTCTTCCACCCATGTAGATACCATTACTTCTATCAACAGCATCGTCAACTTTTACGCTGCTCTCAAATTCACTGCATCCAATATATAATTTCCTGACATTTCTATCAGCTTCAATGTGATCCATCACCTGTCACATTATTCCATTTCCAGGTCGTCCCATTTGCTGCAGCATCCTCTTTATCCACGACTTCTTAATTTGGTCCTCGCTCCCCACCGTTTCCTCCCCTTCGCCAGGCACTTTCCCTCACACCTGCAGCAGATGTAGCGCCTGTCCCTTCACCTCCTCCCCTACCTCTGTTCAGAAACTTCAACAGGCCTTCCAGGTGAGGCAGCAGTCCACATGCTACTTCTACACTCTCATATATTGCCTTTGGTGGTCTCAATGAGACCCCCTTTATCATAAGATCATGTGATAGTAGTAGAATTAGGCAATTTGGCCAATAAAGTTTACTTTGCCATTCAATCATGGCTGTTCTATTTCTCCTTCCCAATCCCATTCTCTTGCCTTCTCCCCATAACTTCAGACACATATCATCGAGCATTTGTGCTCTGCCTGCTATGGTCTGCTAGAGCTCCCAATTGTTAACCATTTTGATATCCTTCCCATTCCTATACCCTTTATGTCCTTGGCCTCTTCCACTATCAGAATGAGGCCACACCGAAACTGGAAGAACAGTACCTCATATTCCACTTGGGTAGCTTACAACCCAACAGCATGAACATTGAATTCTCCAATTTCAGGTAATCCATCCCCACCTCTCCTTCCCAACTACCCAGTTATCTCACCATGTATCCTCCATGCACACCTTTCATTTCACTCTCCACGCCCCCGTCACCTAGTTTTTGTCCCTTCCTCCATCCGCTCATCTCCCACCACTACCTATTCCAATTTTCCTTCCGCCCTTTCCCCTGCCTTCGCCATCCCTCCTTTTTGTTCTTCAGTACATTTCACTCCCCATCTTTCTTCTTTATCAGATTCCACAAGCACAATTTTGTCTCCTCCACTTACACCTCTAAGCTTGGTTACTATATAATAATATAACCATATAACAATTACAGCACGGAAACAGGCCATCTCGACCCCTCTAGTCCGTGCCAAACACATAATCTCCCCTAGTCCCATATACCTGCGCTCAGACCATAACCCTCCATTCCTTTCCCATCCATATAACTATCCAATTTATTTTTAAATGATAAAAACGAACCTGCCTCCACCACCTTCACTGGAAGCTCATTCCACACAGCTACCACTCTCTGAGTAAAGAAGTTCCCCCTCATGTTACCCCTAAACTTCAGTCCCTTAATTCTCAAGTCATGTCCCCTTGTTTGAATCTTCCCTACTCTCAGTGGGAAAAGCTTTTCCACGTCAACTCTGTCTATCCCTCTCATCATTTTAAAAACCTCTATCAAGTCCCCCCTTAACCTTCTGCGCTCCAAAGAATAAAGCCCTAACTTGTTCAACCTTTCTCTGTAACTTAGTTGCTGAAACCCAGGCAACATTCTAGTAAATCTCCTCTGTACTCTCTCTATTTTGTTGACATCCTTCCTATAATTAGGCGACCAAAATTGTACACCATACTCCAGAATTGGCCTCACCAATGCCTTGTACAATTTTAACATTACATACCAACTTCTATACTCAATGCTCTGATTTATAAAGGCCAGCACACCAAAAGCTTTCTTTACCACCCTATCTACATGAGATTCCACTTTCATGGAACTGTGCACAGTTATTCCCAGATCCCTCTGTTCACCTACATTCTTCAATTCCCTACCATTTACCATGTACGTCCTATTTTGATTTGTCCTGCCAAGATGTAGCACCTCACACTTATCAGCATTAAACTCCATCTGCCATCTTTCAGCCCACTCTTCCAACTGGCATAAATCTCTCTGTAGACTTTGAAACTCTACTTCATTACCCGCAACCCCACCTATCTTAGTATCATCTGCATACTTACTAATCCAATTTACCACACCATCGTCCACATCATTGATGTACATGACAAACAACAGTGGACCCAACACAGATCCCTGTGGCACCCCACTCGTCACTGGCCTCCAACCTGACAAACAACCATCCACCATTACTCTCTGGCATCTCCCATTCAGCCACTGTTGAATCCATCTTGCTACTCCACCATTAATACCCAACCATTGAACCTTCTTAACCAACCTTCCATGAGGAACCTTGTCAAAGGCCTTACTGAAGTCCATATACACAACATCCACTGCTTTACCCTCATCAATTTCCCGAGTAACATCTTCAAAAAATTCAAGAAGATTAGTTAAACATGACCTTCCAGGCACAAATCCATGTTGACTGTTCCTAATCAGACCCTGTTTATGCAGATGCTTATATATATTATCTCTAAGTATTCTTTCCATTAATTTGCCCACCACTGACGTCAAACTAACAGGTCTATAATTGCTAGGTTTACTCTTAGACCCCTTTTTAAACAATGGAACAACATGCGCAGTACGCCAATCCTCCGGCACTATTCCCGTTTCTAATGACATTTGAAATATTTCTGCCATAGCCCCTGCTATTTCTACACTAACTTCCCTCAATGTCCTAGGGAATATCCTGTCCAGACCTGGAGACTTATCCACTTTTATATTTCTCAAAAGTGTCAGTACTTCCTCTTCTTTGATCCTCATAGTTTCCATAGCTACTCTACTTGTTTCCCTTACCTCACATAATTCAATATCCTTCTCCTTGGTGAATACCGAAGAAAAGAAACTGTTCAATATCTCCCCCATCTCTTTTGGCTCTGCAGATAGTTGGCCACTCTGACTCTCTAATGGATACATTTTATCCCTCGTTATCCTTTTGCTATTAATATAGCGGTAGAAACCCTTCGGATTTACTTTTACCTTACTTGCCAAAGCAACCTCATATCTTCTTTTAGCTTTTCTAATTTCTTTCTTAAGATTCTTTTTACATTCTTTATACTCCTCAAGCACCTCATTTACTCCATGCTGCCTATAACTATTGTAGATCTCCCTCTTTTTCCGAACCAAGTGTCCAATTTCCCTTGAAAACCATGGCTCTTTACAATTTTTACGATTTCCTTTCACCCGAACAGGAACATAAAGATTCTGTACTCTTAAAATTTCACCTTTAAATGTACTCCATTTCTCTTCCACATCTTTCCCATAAAACAAACTGTCCCAATTTACTCCTTTTAAATCCTTTCGCATCTCCTCAAAGTTAGCCTTTCTCCAATCAAAAATCTCAACCCTAGGTCCAGTTTTGTCCCTCTCCATAATTATATTGAAACTAATGGTATTGTGATCACTGGACCCGAACTGTTCCCCAACGCATACCTCTGCCACCTGACCCATCTCATTTCCTAACAGGAGGTCCAGTACCGCCCCTTCTCTAGTAGGTACTTCTATGTATTGTTGCAAAAAACTATCCTGCACACATTTTACAAACTCCAACCCATCCAGCCCATTTACAGAATGTGTTTCCCAGTCTATGTGTGGAAAATTGAAATCTCCCACAATCACTACCTTGTGCTTACTACTAATATCTGCAATCTCCTTACATATTTGCTCTTCCAATTCTCGCTCCCCATTTGGCGGTCTATAATACACCCCTATAAGTGTTGCTACCCCTTTCCCATTTCTCAGTTCCACCCAAATAGCCTCCCTAGACGAGCCCTCTAATCTATCCTGCCAAAGCACTGCTGTAATATCTTCCCTGATAAGCAATGCAACACCTCCACCTCTTGCCCCTCCAATTCTATCACACCTGAAGCAATGAAATCCTGGAATATTTAGTTTCCAATCACAGCCCTCCTGCAACCATGTTTCACTGATCGCCACAACATCATACTTCCAGGTGTCAATCCAGGCTCTAAGTTCATCCACTTTTCTTACAATGCTCCTAGCATTAAAATATACACATTTAAGAAACCCACCCTCTCTTATTCTCTGATTATTTTCTTTTTCTTCTCTCTCCCCTACATTTTGGGTCAGAGTGCTACCATTCTCTGCCCCCTGCTTCACACACTGACTGCTAGCTTTCCCAATTTGAGTCCCTCCCCCCAACCATACTAGTTTAAAGTCTCCCCAGTAGCCTTTGCAAATCTCCCCGCCAGGATATTGGTCCCCCTTGAGTTCAAGTGCAACCCGTCCTTTCTGTACAGGTCGCACCTTCCCCAAAAGAGGTCCCAATGATCCAGAAACTTGAATCCATACCCACTGCACCAGTCTCTCATCCACGCTTTTATCCTCCACCTCGCTCCATTCCTACTCTCACTGTCGCGTGGCACAGGCAGTAATCCTGAGATTGTTACCTTTCCAGTCCTTCTCCTTAACTCTCTACCTAACTCCCTAAATTCTTCTTTCAGGACCTCTTCTCTTTTTTTACCTATGTCGTTGGTACCTATATGCACCACAACCTCAGGCTCCTCTCCCTCCCATTTCAGGATTTCTTGGACACGTTCAGACACATCCCTGACCCTGGCACCAGGGAGGCAAACTACCATCCGGGACTCCTGTCTGCGTCCACAGAATCGCCTATCCGACCCCCTGACTATAGAGTCCCCTATTACAATTGCCCTCCTCTTCTTTTCCTTACCCTTCTGAGCAACAGGACCGGTCTTTGTGCCAGAGGCCCGGCCGCTGTCGCTGCCCCCAGGTAGGCTGTCTCCCCCACCCTTACTCAAACACGAGTACTTATTTTCAAGGTGTACAGCCACCGGGGTACTCACCAGTCCCTGCCTCTGCCCATTGCCCTTCCTAACTGTGACCCAGTTTTCTGTCTCCCATGGTCTTGGAGTGACCATCTCCCTGTAACTCCTTTCTATGACCTCCTCGCTCTCCCTGAGCAGACAGAGGTCATCGAGTTGCTGCTCCAGGTTCCTAACGCGGTCCCTTAGGAGCCCCATCTCGATGCACCTGGCGCAGATGTGGACGTCTGGAGAGCACTCAGACTCCATGACCTCCCACATCTGACATCCAGAACAGTAAACTGCCCTGGCCCTCATTCTCCCCCTTATCCCAATACAATAAAGCCTTACCCGGGATACAAGCCAATCAGCTGCTTCCTCTGATCCTCTTCCACCAATCAGAGGCTTCCACCAGAATCCTTCTCTGGAAGTGAGATGGAACGTTGCAGATTTGGGTAACTCACAGCTCCAGGTAAGTCCTCCTCTCACCAACGGCTCCCCGGGCCTCTGTAGAAGCAAACCCCACGCTGTATTTATACTTACAGCTGCAGGTAAGTCCTCCTCTCACCAACGGCTCCCCGGGCTTCTGTAGAAGCAAACCCCGCGCTGTATTTATACTTACAGCTGCAGGTAAGTCCTCCTCTCACCAACAGCTCCCCGGGCCTCTGTAGAAGCAAACTATCTGCACACTTATCTCCTCCACCTGTCTCACCTGTTAATCAACACTTTTGCATATGAATCCCCTATTTGCGTGATAGTTCTTGACCCATCCCTTCCCCTCACCCGTCTCTACCAACTATTTCCCCTCTATTCCATCAGTTTAAAGAACTATTTTGTACAGCTGTATGGTAGAGAGAATATTGACTGGTTGTATCACGGCCTGGTTCTGCAACTTGAATACCCAGGAACAATGGAGATTACAAATAGTTGACTCTGCCTGATCCATCATGGGTACTGAAGGGATCTATAGAAGATGCTACCTCAAAAAGGCAGCCAGCATCACCAAAGATCCACACGACTATGACCATGCTCTTATTTATGCCCTTCCAATGGGTACAATTTGAAATCTGTGACCATCAGGTTCAAGATAACTTCTTCCCAACATTCATCAAGCTCTTGAACACAACACAAAGCACAATTTTGAACTGTGGACTGTCTTTAGTTGCACTAAGGACTTCAGGTAAACTCCATTCAGATAGTACCCGAGCTCACGATTGAACCTGGGTCTGGTGCTGTGATGCAGCAGATCTACCAGCTGCACCTCTGTGCCTTATTCATTATATGTTATCTGTGTGCATTACATTTACTGGCCTGTTATGCTACTGCAAGTAAGAATTTCATTGTTTTGTTTTTGGTACATATGACAATTAAAGACTCTTAAAGACTCTTGAGAAAGGTCTACTGAAATACAATCCTTGGTAATTTTAATTAATACAAAAAATGAATGGCTCAAATAAAATAGGCCAGATCCTTGTACAACCCCATAATAAATGGTGGAATTCCAAATTATTTTGGATGTCCAAAAAATTTGTGCATTATAAAAGATTTGCTCATAAGTTAATGAATAGATTCAGCTGTATTGTAATTGCATCTTGCTAATATAACAATACTGTTTGTTCTTTCCATTATCATTCTTAGACATGTAAGAACTTGGATTCATAACAGAGGTCATATCTCTCCATTGCTTATCACACAAACCACAGAATCAATATTCCAAATATCTGGCACAAAAACAGAAAATGCTGAATGAGTAGGTCAGGCCGCAAGCATCGGGAAAGAAATAGAGCTGATTTTTCAAGTCAAGAATCCTTCATCAGAACTGGGAAAGAGAAAAAAAAATGTGCCTTATGTTGCAAAGAGGGTGGAAACTGTTAATCACTGTACCACTGTGGCAACCTATAAAACAACTAATCTCTAGCGTATTCATTGTTCATGCACTAAATGTGTCCCTTTAGCCCAGGTGCCTGAGAGATCTCTGCCACCATTTTTGCTAAAATTGGTTTCTGGTGACCAATATAATTAGTACCAACAGATGTTAAGATGCTATTATATCCAATGAAGCATCTTATCACCTGTCATGGAATGTCTGTTGGAAAATTTCCAATCTCGCTTGGAACACTAAAGGATTTGCCTCATTCAACTCTCTGGAACAAAAACATTGAAGATTGCTACAAATATAATGAGTATTCCCTTAAATATACCATTGTGGCATATTTCCACAGCTGGAGCTGATGTTTCTGATTGGAACAGTTGGCTTTAAGCCATTGAAACTTTGATAAGTTCTCCACATGTACTGCTGTTCATAGAAATCTGAGATGTACTGGGTGACCACAAGCCAGCGTGTGACTCATCATCATTACTGTGCAAAGGTTGCCATTCTAATCTTGTGTCAGGTCAGACAGGGAAGAGAGTGCAAGACTCAATTGATCCGAACAAGGATTCTATGTCTCCTATTTTAAAGACCAATAATATCTTAAGTAATATTTAATAGATGTTGTTTAAATTTAGTTCAATGCTCTAACTATTTCTAATTGTTTTGTGTTAACTTTATTTACTTTTCTTAGATTTGCCTCAGTCATTATGATGTTAACCATTCATTTTAATATGTTTCACAAAGTCATAGAGAAAATCATAGTCATACGGTGTGAAAACAGGCCCTTCACCCCAATTTATCAGCAAATACCCAAGACCCATTGAACGGAAGCTATCATCTTCCAAGATGTTGGAGTCATAGTCATACAGTGTTTAAACAGGCCCATCGGCCCAACTTGACAACACCGACCAATATGCCCCATCTACACTAATCCCACCAGCCTGTCCTGAACCTGTCCTATCCATGTACCTGTACAATTGTTTTTGTAACTTTGTGATAGTACCTGCCTCCACTACCTCCTTTGGCAGCCTGTTCCATATACCCACCACCCTATGTGTAAAAATGTTGCCCCTCAGGTTTCTACGTGTCTGGAACTTGGACATGTTCAGCCCTGATGCTGGATACTGCCAATACATCACCCATTCCTTCTCTCCAGAGATGCTGCCTGTCCCGCTGTTACTCCAGCTTTTTGTGTCTATCTTCGGTTTAAACCATAAATCTGCTGTTCCTTCTTACGCTGCCAGTATAATACCCATTTTTGCCCTCTGCCAATATCTGTCCTGGGTTACCCTGGGCATTGCATTGATTGAGGACCAGTTGTTTCTGAGGCATCACTGCCCAACTGCAGGATATGGAAGGCCAGCAGGGTTAACTCCCCTCATCCTGGCCAGGCGGATAGGTGGGCAGCAGCTATTTTTTCTAGCACCAGTACCTGACATTCCTAAAATAACTTTTATCATGAAGTTTTTCGTCATCTGCTTTTTCATCCTTTAATGTAATGGCAATTTCTTAACTTTCCAATGTCCAACTTTTGATTGCCATTACTACTCGGGGATGTGGTGAAGATATAGTTTACGCACTAGCAGATAGCAAAAACAAATCTTCCAGTCGTTGTTTCTTGATTAATTAGTCTTTTATTGAAGTAGCACAAAACAAAGAAATGATTCATATAACTTTTCATTCTTACTAACTGTTTCATCCGTGTCGTGTCGAGTACAAATGAGTCCTGTAGCAATAATTGTGTGTCATGTTGTCGTGTGGTTAAAAAAACTGTTGTCTTCACAATCCCTCGAGGCTAAAACTAAACTCCCAATCTATGTGTCTGCGCGAGCCTCCTCAGATGTAGACACGCCCTTCTACGTATCAAATCCTACCTACAAGCATACAAAAAAGATAAAACTAGAAATATCTAGACACGGCTATAACATACTAACACGCATAAATGGCTCCTACATTTATATTCAAGCTAATTGTGCATTGAAGAAAGACTACACATCCCTTCCTTCTTTGAATGCCACTGCCCTTTCAACAACAAAATATATTTTATCGGAACAATCTGAAGAAGAAAATATTCCCTGTGACTTGGCCAATATTTATTTCTCACACATAATTGACAAAAACTGACAACTTGGTATAGTTTTGTTGGTGGAAGCTTGTGGTGTACAAATTCCCTGCTGAGCTTTCAGTATCTCTTCCATTGCCTACCATTGGCCATAAAATACTTTAAGACATAGGCATTGGTAAAAAGAGACACAAGGTGCTTGAGTAACTCAGTGTGTCAGGCGGCATCTCCGGAGAACATGGGTAAGTCATGTTCCACGTTGGGCCTCTTTCTTCAGACTGCTATTGGTGTTGATTAGGATGTAGGTGAGGTGTTGAGTAGGGTGTAGACCCCTCCACCTCTTATCTTGCCTGACAACGTTGTATGATCCATGCAGTTAATTGAGAAACCACTAGGTTGTATGGCAGAGTTAGATGACACAGGCTTGCGACTTGTCTCTGTAACAAGCAGTCTCAGTTCTTGAAGGTCGGTGAATCTAGCTTTAAGTTCATCCAATTTGATTCAATAGCTTGGTTGTTTGGCCTGAGTATGCTGTGGAGGGGGGGCTTCTTGTAACAATGCTGTTTTAGTCTCACCTGCAGATCAGCATGTCCCTCACGCTTGTTGGATATGTGGCTGTTTCTGCTCTGGCCTGGGAGTCAGTGAGGATCATTAGGTCATAAGGTCATAAGTGATAGAAGCAGAATTAGGCTATTTGACCCATCAAGTCTACGGCACCATTCACTCATGGCTGAACTATCTCTATTAGCATCCAGAAGGTAAGTTGGTGCATCTGGTGGGGGCCAGGAGTCTTTTCACGGAGTTGGAAGCTCCACAACGTTAGGGTCTAAGTTCAGTCGGTCTGGGAGTCAGATACTCCTGCCAATCTGTATGCTTGTCGAGGGGCTGATAAGTTGATGGTCACTTCTAATGTTATGGATTGTGGTTCCTGCAATGGAGGTAGGTGCCTCTGATCAGCTCCAATGGAATTGTGTCAATGTTGGTTGACATGGCTGATTTTTACATCGGGTCATGGAGTCGGCGCTTTGGAAGGTCGGTATGGCACAAATCTGGTCGGCCGTGGTGGGCCACGTTCAGTTCCTCACTGGTTGTGTCCATTTGGATCCATGAGTTGGGTCAGTGGGTCAGTGGCTCCTGGTGGTCAGTAGATTGCCACACATGTAAGTAGATTTAACAAAGTAATGTGAGGTATTCTGACAACCTTAGAATTGAGATTGAAAAGTGTAGAGCGATTGTAGTGGATGTAAGGAGAGGATCTGCTGCGGACAGCTCACAGAGAGTTGCCACACTTCAGGGCCATCTTGATATGCATCCTAATAGAAACATAAATGGTGCTATGTTAGTGCAAGGCCATGTTTGGTTATTTCGATCTGGATTTCATAGTTCTTTGGCTTCACAGACATTTCTCTCTGAGAAACCATTTTCATCACCATTATATTTGCTCTGCTAATTCCGATGAACTTTGTTTTGACTCAATCTTTCCCCTTCTCCATTTAAAAGTAATTAATTTGCACTGCCTGTTTTTTTATTTCTCATCCCATGGCACAGACTTGACCTAGATCATTTACTGGAGCCCAGTACTGCACTTTCCTTGTAGAACTTAATGTCTAGAGACCTTCGAAACTGGTTTACTTCTCATAAATCACTCTCTATTTAAACCTCCTGCAGTTGGAGTCTTCTAAACTATCTGGGGAAGATCACTAATATCACAGCACATTTACCCGAACACCTCTGTCTGCAGAATACTTGATTTTCTTCACATTTACTGCAGTTTATTTCAGAATCATCAAGACTGGAAGAAAACCTGTTTGGTGGAGTGTGGCGGTGGAATTAGAATTTTATTAACAATTACTATTTAGGTCACTGCTCTTGTAACCAAAAATCAGAATCACGACCACTTACCTTTCAGTTCTTTATTCTCAGGCGCACTTAGCAGCAGGAGTAGTGATCCGATCCAAATTTAGCTTTATTTAAAGCTGGAAAGCTGCCATCTGCTTCATAATTGGAGCTTTAACCCAAATGCTACGCCATTCACTTGAACTAATCCCTGCCAATGCCATGATATTTGAATTGTAGATCACAATACCAGCGTATGAGACCGGAACATTTTGGCACATTGGCCAAAGTCAGTCATCAGTCAGAGTATTGAGTATAGAAGTTGGAAGGTCATGCTGCAATGATATATAACATTGGTGAGGCCACATTTAGAGTATTGTATTCAGATATGGTCACGATGTTACAGGAAAGATGGTGCCAAGCTGGAAAGGGTGCAGAGAAAATATATGAGGGTTTTGTCAGGACATGAGGGACTGAGTTCCAGGGAAAGTTTGAGCTGGCTGGGAATTTATACCTTGGAATGCAGGAGGATGAGGGTTGGTCTTATAGAGGTGTACAAAATTCCACAGTATTGGTCTGGAATTCTAGTGCTTCAAAGGCACTGAAGCGCTTTCCACTGCCACTCCTGAGGTGCCTGGGTCTCTCTGCCCTTTCTCTAATGGGCTTCTTACCTCTGACGTGAGGAGTTTAAGTTGGATTTGGCAGTTCACATCATACACACAATCTGGGCTGACAAGGAGCAGTACTCAGAAATGTGTCAGGGGCACATCACTACACCATGAGCACCAAGCGCTCCAGTTTGTGTGTGGATGACCAACTACCAATTTGACATGGTTGGATGTAACCTATTTTTATCCCGGCAATTGTCTAAACAAACAGTGTCAACGTTTGAGATCATTACTCATCTTACCTTGGAAATGGATCATTTGCCCAACCACAAATTGCCATGGAAAGTATCCAGTTGCTTGAGAAACATGATTCAGACAGCAAGAGTGCAAAAAATGCACTAAGCTCTTTCCATCCAGGAAACACTTATTTCTCGACAGGTAACAGATTAAAAAACAGTGCAACAAAACCGAACTTCAAGACTGATATTTGTCCAACCCCATAATCAATTAGAAATAAGAGACACTTGTTCTGAACCAGGTAACCTGAGGGGCAAGGTTTTCACACAGAGGGTTTGCATATATAGAACGAGCTGCCAGTACTATAACAGCACATAAAAAGCATTTGGTGCCAGTAAAAGTTCTGCATTCAAGATTTTGTACAAACAGGTTGCCATTTTCTAAAATTTCATAGTTTCTAGGATGATTTGTATAGGTTAGTAAATAGAAAATATAACCACATGGATTAAAAAGGGCAATAGAGAGAAAAAATCATTGAACAAAATTAGTACATGGAATTGTGGGTATAGGCTAAGAATTGGTTAATAATCAGAAATAAGGAACTTTTAATGGGTTATTTTGGAATGGAATTAAGTGAACGGTGGATTGCCATAGGGATAGATAATATTATCCAAGCTGTTCAAAAGCTACTTTGGTGATTTGGATGAAAGGACCATGTCTAATATATCCCAAGTTTACTTATGATAGTCGGACCTTAGTTGGAGAGCAATGTGGGTTGTGAGGAGGTACAGAGGGGAACATAAAGCGGCTAAGTTAATTAGCTTGGATAGAGCAATAGAACATAATGTGAAAACATGAGGTCATCTACTTTGGAAGAAAATGTTGTCTAAGTGGTTAGGGATTGATAGATATTGATGTTCTGGGTGTTCATCGATGAACCACTGAAAGCTAACATGTAGGTGAAACAAGCAATTAGGAAGAAAATGGTTTGATGGCTTTTATTGCAAGACAAAAAGGTAAAGACACATTTTTAAGCTTATATGAAGCTCAGCTGAGATTGTATCTGGAATAATGTGTATATGCCCCAGTTCTTCTATCTAAGGTGGGTACATTTGCAATGGGGTGGTGTGATAGATCTGCATGAGATTCATCTGTGGTGGCAAAACTGTCCACTGAGGAGAGATTATGCAGGTAGACTATCCTCCCTGGAGTTTACCATAATGAGAAATATATGCATCCCTTAGAGAACTGCAGAAACATATGAATTACTAAGAGAGCTGCAGAATTAGTATATAGTGTTATACAGCACATATAACTTTTCATGGTAAGATATAGAGATGTTGTTTCCCCAGGTGGTAGTGCCTAGAACAAGGGCCGAAAATAAACATCAGTTATTCAGAACAGAGACAGAACGTAGAATATGGAACAGGACAGCGCAGGAAGAGGCCATTGGACCCACGTTATCACTGAGTATGATGCCAAGATAAACTAATCTCATCTGATCCATATCCTTTCATTCCCTGCATATTCTTGTGCCTCTCTAAAAGCCTCTAAGCTGCCACTATCCTATCAGTCGACATACACCACCACCCCCTCTAGGTACCCACCACTCGTGGTTAAGAAACTTACTTCACGAATCTCGAGTAAACGTTGCCCCACTCCCCTTCCAGCTATGTTCTCTAGTTTTGGGCATTGTCACCTTGGGGAAAAAAAAAGGTTCCGACTGTCTACCCTATCTATGCCTCGCATACTTTTATAATCGTCGTTTAGGTATCCCCTCAACCTCTGGGATTCCAGAGAAAACAATTCAAGTTGGTCCAATCTCTCCTCATAGATATTACCCTGCTAATTCAGGCAGCCAGGGGAAGTTCCTTCACAAAGAGGGTGATGAACACAAAAGGGCATGGTTTCTGAATATAATCATGAGGGTGATTTTTGGATTTTAAGTCGATTAACAGATACAGGGTACATAGATCACAAAGATCAGTCATGATCTTATTGCACAGCAGAGCCAAATGACCTTTTTCAGTTTTCTTTTTTTCAGTCATTCCAACAAGCAGACCAAAGGAAAAGGATCAGCTTCTGCCCTTGTTTCATAGGAGAATTCTCCACAATGACAGCAGATGGGATGAGCAATCAGATATTTTGATGAACATATTTCTGTAACAAATGATTTTGAAATTAATTGTTCCACCATTAGGCAGCAAATTATTATTACTATGTCGAGAAATGGGTGCCTTTGTAGCTTGGGAGTGTCACAATTTGTCCATCACATATAGTTTCATAGTTGCTTTGATCATTTGTGACATTTTTTTGAAATCTTTGTGATGTACTGTTTCATTAAAATGTCTTAATTGGCACTACATGATAATGTGATTTCATTCTCAAGCGAAAAATTACTTTCTAGTGCGAAGAGCAGACTGTGTTCCAATAGATTCATGGCATGGATGGGAAGTTTTACAAGCGACGATGTATACCTGAGATTGTGTGAGATTCTAGTCAGGAGACCAAAGGAAAGAAAATAAACCGCAGTGGAAACTGGATGCCAGAAATGGTTTGGGGATTATTATATTGCCCCGATGCTGAAAGCTGATGACTGGATTACTGACAGTATGCTTTACACAAATTTGCTTTTCAAATTATAAAGGACAGTGCATTGCAATTTATATGAAAAGAATGAGCTGGGAATTTTTGAAGTACTAATTAGCATACTTTGACCGAGCAAGGTTAAAAGCAAGTTTTCTTTGTTTATTTCAGTTATAGGTTTAATATTCCATCAAAGTGTAGATTCAGAGTGATTTTTTTTTTAGCATCAGTGTGGCAGCCCATATGTTGAACTTTATCAGTTACTTAGTTGAAGAAAGAATACGATTTGCAGCAAACCTTTTATCTTGCAATCCAAATTGAGCACACTGCATCCATATAAAGAGCCCCCCTCTGTGCTCTCTGGCAAGCAGGACCACATTTACGATGTAGTGTTTATTTGAACATCAGACTAAAGGAAATTTGATGATGCCCAATACTATAGTGCAGATGCCCCAAAATAAAGCAGGCTTATTTAATTATTTTAAACTGTGAATGCCAAATGCTGAAGATATGCAATGAAATAAAAAGTGCTACTTATATACTGCAGTAGCCTCAGCGTTGTCTGGCAAAAAGAACAATGGTTAACCTCCAACAAGGAATTGTTGAATGCAACTTTCTATAAAACAAAGAACTACTGGTTTACACATAAGGACACAAAGTGCTGGAGTCACTTAATGGGTGTGGCAGCATCTCTGGGGAACATAGCTCGGTGACGTTTCAGGTTGGGACCTTCTTCAGACTGATTGTAGGGGGGCTGAGGTGAGCTGGAAGAGGAGAGTGGCAAGACAAAGTGTGGCAGGTAATAGTGGACACAGCTGAGGGGTGAGGAGGGGTGGGCTGATTGACAAATGGTTGGAACAAAGGCCAGAGATAAAAGAGGAAGGTGTGAGACAGAATTGAAGTGTTGCGAATTGTGAACCCAGAAGAAGAAATATAGGAGCAGGGGGAAGGGGGGAATAGAAATAGGCGGGAGTCCAGGTGGTGCACAGCACAGTGGAGGAGAATGGGGTGGGGGGAGAAGGGGGGGGGGGGGGGCGCTGTGGATGAGAAAGGGGAAGAGGGGGGTAGGGGGGCTTGTTAGACGTTATCTGAAATTGGAGAATACAATGTTCATACCATTGTGTCACAAGCTATCCATACAGAATATGAGATACTGTCCCTCCAGTCTGTGCGTGGCAATGTAAGAGGGCCAGGACAGTAAGGTTAGTTTGGGAATGGGAATAGAAGTTAAAATGGTTACCAACTGGGAGATTCATTAGTCCTTGGCGGACCAAGCACAAGGATTCAACGAAAAGATTGCCGAGTCTACTCTTGGTCTCACCAATGTACAAGAGGCCACATCGGAAAAACCAGATGAAATAGTGAGGTAGGTCAAGGTTCACGTGAGATTGCATCACCTGCAAGGATGCTTCTATCTCCTCCCCAGAATCCACAAACAGGACTGCCCTGGCCCTCATCTCTACATACCTCGATTCCAGCATATCCCGCCTGATCCAGTCACTGCCCATACAAGACACCTCACACATCCTTCAACTCTTCAATAACTTTCAATTTCTATGCCCCCATTGCTGTATATTTATCATGTACGTCCACTCTCTTCACACCTCCAGCCCCCAACAGGAAGGCCTCAAAGCCCTTTGTTCTTCCTCGAACAGAGAATAATCTATTTCCCTCTCCTAACACTCTCCACTGCCTGGCAGAACTTGTCCTCACCCTCAACAACTTCTCTTTTGACTCTTCTCACTTTCTCGAAGTTAAAGGTGTAGCCATGGGCACATGCGTGTTTTTTGTTGGTTGCCTGTCTTTTTGTTGGTTACCTTGAACAGTCTTGCTCAAACATACACTGAGGTCAACCAGATGCATCTCCAGTTCCCTAATGCAGTCTGTGAGCAGCTTCAATTGGGCACACAACCCACAGATGTAGTCATCAGATCCACCAGCAGTCCCTCCCGGCCTTGGGTTGAATGTTACCCCCCTCACTTGGTTAAAGCGGGAAATTAGCAATAGCGGATGCAATCCTTACCCCCCCCCCCCCCCCTCCCCCTCCCCCTCGTTATTACCCGGATTTACCGTATTTGTTAAAAGGATCAAAATACTCACCATCCACCTAACTGGCTGGCACCAATGTCACAGTCTTGAACCAATGGCCGGTGTTAAAAAGCTGCTCACCCCTCTCATTCATCATACCGTGAAGACCGCTGCAATCCGAAGACTGCTGTCTACAAGCACATCAGGCCAGGGCAGGCTGCAGATCAGCCAGCTTTTGGGAAAATAAATTCATAGTAGTCATTTTCAGAGTAGTCTAAAAATGTTTTCTTGCTGAAAATAATTGAGGATTGCCGATGGGTTTATTTTAACCACAAAAACAAATTGGAGACAGCTTCTTCTACTGTCAGGTCTGAAGAATTCATCAAATATTAATACCTGTTTAATTGGACTGAACTTTTCAGCTTCATGTTAGGAATACAAGGATGCCTAATAATCCAATATGTCACCATAATGATGCTGGTCCTCCTAACAATCAATGCCATTAGATACTGTATAAGATGTATTCTGTGCTGCCTGGTGTGTCATTGGGAATCAGAAATCAATGATTATTGGCCACAGCATCATCAATTACAATGGGTCACCACAAGGGCGGTTTCTTCATCTCTTCCTCAGCTATGTTTCTTCCCTCCTCATGGAAGGTTGAAAAACAAAGCATACATTGTGTACACACTGCAGTTGTAACAAAAACAAAAATTGACACAAATATGAAGAAGCATGCAAGATATTTCTAGCATCCTTCAGCTTTATGACCTTTTTCTTAACCAAAGTTACTTCTGAGCTGAAATAAGGCTTGGTATTGTTTCTGGAACTATGATGTTTGAATGTTGAGAAAGAAACAGGAATAATGGAGCAGGAAATAGGATGAATTTAACATTAAAGAAATCTAACAAAAAAAACAAAGCATTCAAAAAAGAGGTGCTGAAAGTAAAATATAAAGCCAAAACAGAAACACTTGTTATGAACCGTTAATTACCATCAGGATTGAGTGGAGCTTCCATAATTGCTAGAGCTGGGATGGGCAATAAATGATGGATTTGCCTGTGATCGCTTCACTATTTTGAAAGAAAAACTGAATTGATGGATCCCAGGCTGGAGATGTAGAGTTACTTCCTTGAGACATTAAGGCAAGGCTGTGGGGATGTGCTGGGGGCTGTTTTTCTGTTGACCTTTTCTATCTGGGAGGTATAATTGGTCATTAAGGTGTAAATACATTGCAATATTGAAACCTGCTGGGATACTGAGGGTGAGCTCCAATCTTTTGTGAGGTTTGTGATAGAATAATGCAAGCAATTCACAATGTATATTTTCCCTTTATCATAAATTGTTGGTTTATTTGAACACTAAATATGTTTGTACACGCATTTAATGTGCATTATCTTTTCAGGATATTTGTTGCCATTATTTTTTTAGCTCATAGTGCTATCATATTCAATTCAGGAACAGGTTAGAAAGCTGAAACAGTAAATGTTGCCAAATGAGATGGTACATTTGAGCCAATTTTGCAATGCTGTTCCATCTGCACATATACAAAGCAAGTGTGGGTGTTACTGGAATATTTGGAATCCGACTGGCAAAATGCTTTGAAACAACTCTTAGAATGATTAAACCATGGAACAATTCCTTTCGAGGCCAAACTATCTGGAAACCTTCTTTCTATTCCCAAAACAGCATGTGGAAGATTTAAATTCAGTTAATTAAATTAATTTGTATGTTTTTTAAAGATTGTCCCAAAATTCAAGCTGCCGCATTCTTGTAATATCCACCTGACACATTAATGCCTTTTAGTGAAGGCATTCCGTTGTGTGTTCCATTGCTTTTTATTTGTATGACTGACTTGGCAAATGAAATTCCTCATATGTTGCAAAACATACTTGCTAATAAAGTATTATTGTAATTGTGAAATCTACCACCCTCAGAGACTGAGCAATCAGGCAAGAGGTACAGAAGTGTGAAAACCCATACCTCCAGATTCAAGGACAGTTTCTTCCCAGCCATTATCAGGCTACTGAACCATGTTATCAACAACCAGAGAGGTCCTTAACTACCATCTACCTCATAGGAGACCTTCGGACTATATTTAATCAGACTTTCCTGGACTTTTTCTTGCACTATACATTATTCCCTTTATACAGTATCTGTGCACTGTGGACAACTCGACATAATCATGTATAGTCTTTCCGCTGACTGGATAGCATGCAACAAAAAGATTTTCACTGTATCTCGGTACACATGACAATAAACTAAACTAATCTAAATCATGGGACCAAATATTAGGCATGGACATGTGTAAGAGACTGGTTATCTGACAATTTGAGAATAAATTACATCAGAGTTGTGTAGAGCTTGAACACAAATGTTTTGGGTGAGATACTTATCTTGCAAAACTAATCATCCACTCTTTGCAGGATCCACCAGAGTTAAGACAATGTAGAAGCAAAGAACTTCAAATGTTGTTTAATACACAAAATGACACACAGTGCTGGAGTAACTCAGCAGGTCAGGCAGCATCTTTGGAGAACATGGAAAGGTGATTTATTGGAGAGCTAGCCATCTGGATAGAGAACTGACCAAGTGGAAGGAAGCATGGGGTGATGGTGGAAGGTTATTTTTCAGACTGGAGGTCTGTGACTAGTGGTATTCCTCAGTTATCAGTGCAGAGCCCATTGTTGTTTATGGTTTAAATTAACGATTTAGATGAGATTAGGCATAATTAGTAAGTTTGCAGGTGACACTAAAGAAGGTGGTATCATAGACGGTGAAGAGGGTTATCGAAAATGACAGCAGGATCTCAATCAGCTGGTTGAGTTGGCTGAAGAGTGGCTGATGGAGTTCACTGCAAATAAGTGTGAGGTGTTGCAATTTGGGGAAGTCAAATCGGGGCAAGTCCTTCGCAGTGATTGCCTAGGGCCCAGAGTAGTGTTGTAGAGCGGAGGGATCCAGGCCTACAAGTGCACAGTTTTCTGAAAGTGGCATCCCTGGTAACATAACCCCACTCCTCCCCAATCACCACTTCACACCTACTTACAGCCTGAAACCAGTTTGCAAAGACTGGACCCTTCCAGACCCAACCCTCCCCAATCACAACTTCACACTCCAGTCTGCAAAGACTGGGCCCTCATCCACTACCCATCCCCTCCTTGCTGCCGAACATCAGTCTGGCCACTTCTCCATCAAATACAATACAACTTGAGTAGGTGGAGAAGCTATTCAGGAGACAGAAAAGTCGTAAATCTCCGGGGTTGGACAATGTTTCCCCCTCCACCCTCAAGCTCTGTGCCGAACAACTGGCACCAGTCTACACAGACATTTTCAACCAGTCCCTGCAAACCTGCACTGTCCCTGCCTGCTTCAAAGTCTCCTGTATCCAATAAACCAAGGATTACTGGTCTTACTGATGACAGGCCTGTTGCACTGACCTCTGTAATCATGAAGATCCTTGAAAGACATGCTGGCCCACCTGAAAAAGATCACAAACCCACTGGTGTCCCTCTGCAGTTTGCATACCAGGACAATAGATCAGTGGATGACACAGTCAACCTAGGCCGGCACTTCATTCACCAGCACTTAGACTGCCAGGGGACCTATGCAAGGATTTTGTTTGTGGATTTTAGCTCTGCATTTTACTTCGGAGTCACGTGAGTGACTACGTGAAGAAAGGCCGTCCGTCTGCGTGTGCGTCATTATGTCTGAACGCAACGCGCACGACGGACTGGCAGAGGCACTGCGTCCTCCCAGCTGTCGGGATGGGCAGGTAAGGAAAGTTGAACTACTTACCTGCGTTCTTTCGGGCTTGAAGCTTTTTGTAGTTTCAGAGCCCAGATGTCGAGGAGACGGTCCGCGGGGAAGAAGGCTGCCGAAGACCGCAGTATTCCCAGTAGCGGGCGACGGTCTTGTTCCCGACATTACCGCCGGCAGCAGCCGGCAGGAGCAGACTTGGTGCAGGAGGAGGAGCTCCGTGGTGGTCCTGCGGGACGTAAAAACCACCCGCAAGTCTGACAAACCCGTTGACTCAGATGAGTCCGGGGAAGATGGATACCCTCCCTCAGCGGAGAGGGTCTGAGGACGACTCTCCCACATGGAGCAACTTATGGAGAAGTTGCTCCAACAATGATCTGCTCAGAAGGAGGGAGCAGCATCAGCACGGGCCTCTACAGCAGGCCGTGCCGGCAGCCTCACACATGGGGAAAACAAAACGGGCCAGGAGTACCTAGGCAAACCCAATTGGAGGGTTGGCCACTATTTGATATCTCGCTCTGAGGAAGGCAGCGCAAGGAGAAAGCCCGCAAACAAGTCGGGCCAGGAGGATCCCGGATGGAGAGGATAACCTCCTTCATGGGTAACATGTTTAAACCTTCAAAACCCACATGGAGCACCTGATGGAGAGGTGCTCCACAATGATATACTCCAAAGGAGGGAGTTATCAGCCCGGGTATTATGGAGAACCCGCAGGCAGCGGCACCTGTTTCAGGGCTGCACAAATGTCTCCTGCTCTGAGGAAAGGAGCATTCACGGTCAGTTTCAGTCTGACCCAAAGCAAGAACCTCATTTAGGTCCGCTGGAGGGGCCATGTCAGCGCAGGTATCCTCAGGGGCCTGCGGCAGCACCTGTTTTCAGGGCTGCCTACAAATCTCACTCTCAGTGGAGGGGAGTGCGAGTGATCAGTAGGTAATGATCTCGAATTTAAAGTATGAACATACTGAAGCACATGCATATGGCCTCAAGAGCCAGCAGTTGGCAGAATATCTGCACGCTACAAGTGCCGGCAAGGGAACAGCGCTATCAGGGTGACTTTGAGGAAACCAGCCACCGAATACGCTCTTCAGGTAAGACCAGAAGAAGGAAGCAAAAGCTGTCGGACCAATCAAGGCACCAACGACAAGCAAAACTTCATCAGTAGGCGACAACACACCCCACACCTCCATAGGGGATAAGTGGTTCATTGAAGCCGGTGGTAGCTTGAAAGCTGGGCACGGAAATATGATCAGAGTCGTCTTTCAGGGCAGACTCAGAATTATGGCCAGAATTGTCCTACAAGGCAGGCTCAGTATGATGAGGTTTTTCAGACCAAGACCCAAGCAGAGGTCAGGAGAAACATGGAATCCACATACCCTACCAGTCCTACTCCCAATCAAGGAGAGAAAAGGAACCCGCATCAGGGGCCTTTGGGCTTACCACAAGACCACCGGTAGCCATGGAGGTAGGTGGGTCTGGGTTTACCAAAACAAGGTATTGTGGACCAGTTACATGTTGGGAATTTTTACTCTTTTGTTTTTGTTCAAAATGACAATAACATGAATTTCAGATCTGGTTTAAAAAAACAGATAATAACATGGGATTATTTTTACTGCACAACATACATAGGTTCCAAGCAGACTTGGAACTCGGACCGGAGTTGTCTTCGAGGCACGCCCAGTATTATGGGCAGGATTGCCTTTTAGGACAGGTGACAGATGGAGGATGTCACTTCATCCAGGTTTAACTCATATGTGCAGTGCAGAATTGCAGAACAGTAAATTTTTGTTACGGTCTAACAACTGTTTTATAGCAGCTTCCTATAAAATGGTCACATGCCATGCACCGACCTCAAAGATGCATACTATTTGGTGTCTATTCACTAAGTCTTTGGACACGGTCTACCACGGAGCACTGAGATTTGTTACTAATTTTAAAACCCTCACGCACCACTGCTCTTTGTATGCTCAAGTTGGATGGTTTGCCCTGTCCACCCACAGACTCCATCATTGGCATATCCTTATTTATAAGACTATCCTCTGTGTTCTTCCTTCATACCTGCAGAAGTATGTAATTCGAAAAAGCACAGGAACTTATCAGCTCCGCTCTGAGGACTTGTTCTTACTAACTGTACCTAAAGTCCGTACTGAACTGGGGAAAAGGGCATTTAGTTATGCTGCTCCCTTCGCATGGAACCAGCTGCAAAATAAACTGAAACTTAAGGAGCTGGTTTCTATAAACAGATTTAAATCCCTTCTTAATGATGTTGAAGCGGGCTCTTCTGTCTGTACATGCTTTGTTTGCTGATGTTCTGACTGACTCTATTTATATGTTCTCTGTTGTTTTTAAATTATTGTCTGTAACTGTGGAACTGTGCTGCTGCCTGTCTTGACCAGGACTCTCTTGTAAAATAGATTTTTAATCTCAATGAGACTTCTCCTGGTTAAATAAAGGTTAAATAAAATAAAATAAATAAAATAAAGAGCAGGAGATATTTGAAGTTTAACTGGATGGCATGGCTCTGCCAAATGGGTTGACATCAGCTCCTAGACTATTGACTAAACTACGGAAACCAATTCTGGGTCTACAAAGGTCTCAGAACCACATAGTAATGGCATATTTGGAGGACATTTTCATTTTGGAGTCACCAAGAATTGGCAGAAGTATCAGTCAAAGCAAACCAAAAACCCTGTTTGAAAGAATTGGTTACCTCATCCATCCAGTTAAATCAAAATTGACACCTACAAGGGTAATTGATTACCTAGAATTTACTATCAAACACAGTAAATATGTTGGTGACTTTGCCTAGGGGCAAACAAACAATATTTAATTAAGCCTGCTATGACCTGATAGTCAAATACTAGCCATCTATCAGGCAAACAGCGAGTGTAATTGGCAAATAGTAGCTGCATTTCCAGCAGTACGTTACGGGCTTTTGCATTACCAGAATTTACAGCGAGCAAAGGAACGAACACTCAGATTCCATGCAGGCCAAATTGGCAAAACTATGGATTGCCAGCAGAGGCCATTGTTGAATAACTATGGTAGATAACGAACGTGAGACAGCTCAAGGGAAATCTTGCTCGAAAGCCATTGGTGGTTCTTCAGACTAATGCAAGCGGCTAAGGATGGGGAGCCACAAACACAGTCTAAAGCTGTGGGGGCAGATGAAATGAGCAGGAGTCTGTAATTCCCCAACACATGGAATCAATTACCTAGAATTGTTGGGGGCACAATATGGACTCAAGGTTTTCTGTAGCAACATGCAACCTGTGCTTGTTCAAATTCAGATTGATAACACCACAGGGGTGGCATATATCAATCACAAGGGTGGTGTAAAATCTGTATCTTGCGACAGATTGTCGAAACTCATTTGGCACTGGTGTATCGAGAGGAATATTTGGGTTACTGCGGTCTATCTATGAGGTAGATATAACACGGTGACAGATGCTGGATCACGAATGTTTAATAACAACACAGAATGGATGTTGAATCGGGCAGTATTTAACGAAATAACTACACGATTTGGCATACCAGATATTGATCTGTTTGCATCTAGACTAAACCATCAGTTACCCAGATATGTGTCCTGCGAGCTGGATCCAGGACCAAAGGCAGTGGATGCTTTCTCCCTCAATTGGGGAGGAATGTTTATGTATGCTTTCTGCCAATTTGTCTCACAAACCGATGCTTGACCAAAATCAAGCAAGACTAAGCCACAGGCATATTGGGAATTATAGTCCAGCCAATTATGGCTGTACCCAAGAGCAGGGACCTCCTAGTGAACCCAGTTACAGGGAGCAATCATCCACTACATGAACGTATTAACTTGTTGGTCTGCAGATTCTGAGGAGGCCATTTCAAGGCATAGGAATGTCCGAACAAATACAACACAGTTCGGATAACGGATGTCTTGGAGTTCCTATCAACTGTATTATAACTATAAACTAAGTTATAGTGCATCTATAGTGCCAGAGGCGCACTCTCCTCCAATCTGATGCCGGAAGCAGGGCACAGTTCGATAGGAACGCACCCCTTTACAACAAAATTCATTAAGGGAATTTACAATTTAAGACCTCCAAGGCCAAGTTACACTGACACATGGGATGTGAGCGTGGTACAAACCCTACTTTGACAGTGGGGACCGCCTATAACTAACCCTGAAGGTGGTATGCTGACAAAGAGTCCAGACACTGCAAAAGCTACGGTTGGACTACATGACCACCAATATGAACAACATAACATTCGTAATCAGTAAGCTGATGAAATAGAGCAGGCCAGGAATGCCAGGGATGAAGATCCAGTTCTTGGCATATCCAGAGGACCAACGGTTGTGTGTGTGGTAACATACTAACACCACTATCTGAGAGTTACGGAGAACCTCAGAGGCTCAGAACAATCGGTCCTCATCAGCCATAAAAAACCACACCAGAAGGTGTCAACTCAAACCATCTCCAGATGGTCAAACAAGGTAATGGCGGTAGCAGGAATGAACATTTATATCGTTAAATCTCACTCAACCAGGGCTGCATCTACGTCGGCAACAAGAGCTATGGACGTGCCCCTTGACGACATCCTAGTGGCTGAAGGATGGATGAATGAAATAACGGTCCACCGGTTTTATAACAAACCCATAACCAGACTGGGGGTGTTTGCATGTACCATTTTAAGTTCTGTCCCCTAGTTTCCCACCAAGGTTGGGAGAGGTAACTATTTTTTAAAAACTTTTCTTACATTTAAAGCATCAGTGTCTTTACTTAACTACGTAATGTCTGAATGCTTTAATGATTACACTCATCCATGGTCAATCCATTCAGTGTGTGACGCCTGGATTCATACCGGCGTAAAAGCACAGAGCTTTGAATCTTCACATAGTCACTCACGTGACTCCGAAGTAAAATAGTAAGATTAAACGAGAACTTACCAGTTTGAAGTTTGATCTTGATTTTATGAGGAGTTACGATGAGCGATTACGTGCCCACCGCTCCCACCCTCATACTGTCAAGGTCATATGGAAGTTCTAGTTTCTTCACAATCTTACTATTCTCAGGTCTTCTTTTTATCTGTGATTTAACACCGCTGCTTTGAAGATTGACGCGCACGCAGACGGACGGCCCTTCTTCACGTAATCGCTCATTGTAACTCCTCATAAAATCAAGATCAAACTTCAAACTGGTAAGTTCTCGTTTAATCTTACAATTCTACACCATTGTGCCAGAGTTACTACACTCCAAACTCTCCCAGTTGACTGTGCCTGAACCCCTCTGTCAGTGAATCACCAACTTCCTGACAGACAGGAAGCAGCATGTGAGGCGAGGAAAGCACATCTCGGACCCGCTAACCCTCAGCATAGGAGCACCGCAAGGCTGCGTACACTCCCCTCTCCTTTACGCTCTCTACACCAACGACTGCACCTCCACAGACTCCCCTGTCACACTTCTCAAGTTTGCGGATGACACAACCCTGATTGGACTGATCCAGGATTGGGGAGGAATCTGCCTACAGACAGGAAGTGACACAGCTGGCGTCCTGGTGTGTTTGTAACAACCTGGAGCTCAATGCTCTTAAGACAGTGGAATTGATTGTAGTCTTTAAGATAGCTCCCCCTCCCCTCCCCTCACTCACCATCAACAACACCACAGTCACATCTGTAGAGTCATTTAAGTTTATTGGAACCATCATCTTTAGGGACCTTAAATGGGAGGCCACCATCGACTCCACAATCAAAAAGGCCCAACAGAGGATGTACTTCCTGATGCAACTTTGAAAACGCAATCTGCCACAGGCAATGATGGGCCAGTTTTATACTGCCTTCAAAGAGTCTGTCCTCACCTTCTCCATCATGGTCTGGTTTGGCTCAGCCATCAAGCATGACATCTGGAAGCTGCAGTGCATCGTTCGATCATCCGAGAACGTTGTTGGCTGCACCGACGAACTGCACACGGCAAGGGCCAGGAAGCGAGCGGGTAAGATCATCCCTGACCCCTTATCCTGGCCACAAACTCCTTGAAGCGCTTCCCTCTGGAAGGGGACTCGGACTGACAAAGCCGCCACAGCCAGACATAAAAACAGCTTTTTTTCCACGAGCAGTAGCTCTACTCAACAACCAAAAGTCTGCAGCATCCTTTTGCTCTGGTATTTTATTTCATTCTTCACATGTTTAATTTATAATGTTTTTTTTCTTAATTGTTTACTTGCGAGCAAAGCACCAAAGCAAATTCCTTGAATGTATACATACCTGGCTAATAAAATGTATTCAATTCAATTCAATTCAATAGGATGGTCAAGAAGGCTTTTGGTTTAGAGATACAGCACAGAAACTGGCCCTTTTGCCCATCGGGTCTGCGCCGACCAGCAATCCATGCATATTAACCCTATCCTACATACGCTAGGGACAATTTTTTTGTTACAAGCCAATTTACTGACAAACCTGTACATCTTTGGACTGTGGGAGGAAACCGAAGATCTAGGAGAAAACCCACGTGGTCACGGGGAGAACGTACAAACTCCATACAGACAGCACCCGTAGTCAGAATTAAAGCCGGGTGCAAGTGCTGTACGGCAGCAACTCTACCGCTGCACCACCGTGCCGCCCGTCGTTTAGCTAAAGTCGGCTAAACTGCAGAAAAAAGAATGGGAGCTGTAGTCATGATGAAAGACTTCTGAGTAAGTGGAAGGATGAGAAGATGCTGATATAGAATGTGTGAGGATGGCACCAGAGCAGATCATGATAAAGTTCTTGAGGATCCGTAATCTGGAGAATCTGATTCATAATCTGAAATGATTAAAGGAAAATAGTGCTAGGAATGTGACATAAAAGCTGAAGCTGGTTTAGAAAACATGACGAGCTTTGCGTGTGACTGGATCTTGTGGACATCTTGAACATCCACAATTTTTGTAGCCGCACCATTGATAGTTGTGGGTCACAGGGTGGAAAGTATATTAGTGCTAATGCCTCACTGAATATCCTTTCAGGCAAGCCTTTGAGGATTTTATATGTTTCAATAAAATGACCCTCCCAAAGAATACAGATCTACTTTCATTAACCAAATTCAAGCTCAAGTTCATGTTCATGTTTATTGTCACTTAACCAACTAAGGTACAGTGAAATTTGAGTTACCATACAGCCATACTAAGTGAAGTTTGCTGAAGTTTTTATGAAAGATAATTGACCTGAAACACTGGCAGTTCCTTTCTCCACAAACACTGCTTGATCTTCAGTCCATTGGAACTCCCAGGAAAGCATTTCATACAGTATGTTTAAGCAGCTCTGCAAGTACATGGTATTGGTGGAAGTTACAGTACCACAGGTTTCCGATGGAAACCCCATGATTATCTACCATTAATTGACATGTAACCCAACCTGCATGTGCATCAGGGGATTATGCAGCTAATCAGGAGAAACCACGTGGAAATTTGCAGTATTGATCTGCACTCTCCTCCAATAGCAAGAAATGATTTTAACCATTTATTTAAACATAATTCCAATTGTTCTGAACATTCTCCTCAGAATTAGTTTGACGCATCTTTTTATTTACCAGTTCCAAATTTTGTTCTCACAGTGTCATCGAGTAAGTTAAGTTGGCTATGTGAGTCTGATGTAGGGTCTTGATCTGAAACGTCACCTATCTATATTCTCCAGAGATGCTGCTTGAATGGCTGAGATATTTCAGCAATTTGTGTCCTTTTGTGGTTGTATATCATTCAAGTTTTAAGATACATATAGAAAGGGAGAGAGAAGGAGGAAGGAACGATGCAATATGGTGTAGGATTCAAGATCAGAGGGATTAACTAATAAAAGAGGTGTTGGTGCAAGTTAGACAAAAGTGCTGGAGAAACTCAGCGGATGAGGCAGCATCTATGGAGCGAAGGAAATAGGCAAAGTTTTGGTTTGAGACCCTTCTTCTTCTTGGTGTAAGTTGGTTATGAGGAGAATTAAAAGGTAGGTCTAGATGAGCTGCAAATGCTATACAATTATCTGAAATCATCAGAAGAATATAAAATGTAAGTCTGATGAGTAAAAGGAGTCTGAAGAAGGGTCTCGACCCGAAACGTCACCCATTCCATTTCTCTGGAGATGCTGCCTGTCCTGCTGAGTTACTCAAGCTTTTTGTGTCTATATTCACTATAAAGTGTAAACTGGACTTTGAAAACAGAAATAAAAATTGAATACATTGTTCACAGGTTCACGATGTTAACATAATTGTAATTCGTGAATTGTTAATATGTGTCCATTGAATAGTTTGTGTGAGTAATAGTAGAGTTTGTGTATCATGCAAGCAGTGCTTTATACTTTAGCAGGTTTGCTTTAGCTATATCAGACCTTATTCAAGGTAAACCATTCTTTCCACTTGAGGTGAAACTGGGGCAGTTCAGATGTCAGCTCCTGAATTAGATTTTTGGCAGGTGGTGTTTGTCCAAGCATCCATCAACTATTCTTTAAACGAGTTTGGTAGAGTTTTAAGATCCCAAATGATTGACAGGGGATGTTGTGATTTAAACCTAATTCCATGTTGATTGTGCCACACACCAGTGAACTTCAGGCTACTGAGATCAGGTATGTTAGACAATCACAATGCTCTCAGAATAAAGAACTGCAATCCCTGTCTTCAAAGCTCTGTGCAGTGTGCCCCTGACAAATAACTGAGATTAAGAGGCGGCAAGAGCGGCACGGTGGCGTAGCAGTAGAGTTGCTGCCTTACAACGAATGCAGTGCCGGAGACCCGGGTTCAATCCTGACTACGGGTGCTGTCTTTACTGAGTTTGTATGTTCTCCCCGTGACCTGCGTGGATTTTCTTCCAGATCTTCGGTTTCCTTCCACACTCCAAAGCCAAAAACATGTAGGTTAATTGGCTGGTAAATGTTAAAAAAAATTCCCCAAGTGTGTGTGGGGCAGTGCTAATATGCAGGGATTGCTGGTCGGCGCGGACTCGGTGGGCCGTAGGACCTGTTACCACGCTTTATCTCTAAACTAAAACTAAACTAAGAGAAAGAGCTTGCCAACAATAAGGGTGTAAGAGAGAATATTTATCAATAATCTTTTAAAGTATACATTCCTATTGTATGTAAGGTGAGTGGCCTGAAGGATAATCATTTACAAAACGCAGTGCATTTTGCCAGAACACTTTATTTACTGCTGGTACTGTGCATCACGTTAACTAATAAAAGAGGTGTTGGTGTAAGTTAGACAAAAGTGCTGGAGAAACTCAGCGGATGAGGCAGCATCTATGGAGTGAAGGAAATAGGCAAAGTTTTGGTTTGAGACCCTTCTTCTTCTTGGTGTAAGTTGGTTATGAGGAGAATTAAAAGGTAGGTCTAGATGAGATGCAAATGCTATACAATTATCTGAAATCATCAGAAGAATATAAAATGTAAGTCTGATGAGTAAAAGGAGTCTGAAGAAGGGTCTCGACCCGAAACGTCACCCATTCCATTTCTCTGGAGATGCTGCCTGTCCTGCTGAGTTACTCAAGCTTTTTGTGTCTATATTCACTGTAAAGTGTAAACTGGACTTTGAAAACAGAAATAAAAATTGAATACATTGTTCACAGGTTCACGATGTTAACATAATTGTAATTCGTGAATTGTTAATATGGGTCCATTGAATAGTTTGTGTGAGTAATAGTAGAGTTTGTGTATCATGCAAGCAGCGCTTTATACTTTAGCAGGTTTGCTTTAGCTATATCAGACCTTATTCAAGGTAAACCATTCTTTCCACTTGAGGTGAAACTGGGGCAGTTCAGATGTCAGCTCCTGAATTAGATTTTTGGCAGGTGGTGTTTGTCCAAGCATCCATCAACTATTCTTTAAACGAGTTTGGTAGAGTTTTAAGATCCCAAATGATTGACAGGGGATGTTGTGATTTAAACCTAATTCCATGTTGATTGTGCCACACACCAGTGAACTTCAGGCTACTGAGATCAGGTATGTTAGACAATCACAATGCTCTCAGAATAAAGAACTGCAATCCCTGTCTTCAAAGCTCTGTGCAGTGTGCCCCTGACAAATAACTGAGATTAAGAGGCGGCAAGAGCGGCATGGTGGCGTAGCAGTAGAGTTGCTGCCTTACAACGAATGCAGTGCCGGAGACCCGGGTTTGATCCTGACTACGGGTGCTGTCTTTACTGAGTTTGTATGTTCTCCCCATGACCTGCGTGGATTTTCTTCGAGATCTTCGGTTTCCTCCCACACTCCAAAGCCAAAGACATGTAGGTTAATTGGCTGGTAAATGTAAAAAAAAATTCCCCTAGTGTGTGTGGGACAGTGCTAATATGCAGGGATCGCTGGTCGGCACGGACTCGGTGGGCCGTAGGACCTGTTACCATGCTTTATCTCTAAACTAAAACTAAACTAAGAGAAAGAGCTTGCCAACAATAAGGTTGTAAGAGAGAATATTTATCAATAATCTTTTAAAGTATACATTCCTATTGTATGTAAGGTGAGTGGCCTGAAGGATAATCATTTACAAAACGCAGTGCATTTTGCCAGAACACTTTATTTACTGCTGGTACTGTGCATCACGTTAACTTGGTACAAACAGTTACAGTGATTGCAGAATCCAATTTATGAAGCAGTGAAATTTCAAATACTTGTAAAGTTTGGCTGGAAGCTCGTATTTACTTATGACCTAACGTTCAATTTCAGAGATTTGTCCATTAAATCCAATTTCTCACTGGGGATGGCTACACTCCCAAGATGTTATCCTTCAGACGAAATGACAATCCAATGATGCATTTTGCCGCTCTGAATACCTAATATGATTTGAAGGAGAGGGAGACTTTACTCTCCCAATGGTCACTAATGATTCTATTGCATAGAAATTGTTTTTTGTATTTTATTCCATTTACAAAATGATTACATTTAAAAAACACTTAATCTCCTAGATAAAGTTTTAGGATATCCCCAAAGATGTATGCCTTTCTTTTTTATTTCAAATGGCCTTGAGAGGTTTGTTGAGACAGGCACTCTCATAATATTTCAGAAGTATGTAAATGAACTTAAAATGTTTAAGACGGAGTAGGCAATGGACAAGCAACATGTTGAAAATTCAGCGGCGACCAGAAAGACGCTGCGACTCTTTGGGTAACTAGGAGACTACTCATGACCATACAGGCGACACACTGGCGACATGTCACGGGGTGAAGCCTGTATGGTCGTAAGTATTCGCCTAAAGAGTCGTACCTTATTCTGGTTGCCGCTGGATTTTCAACATGTTGAAAATTTTTGGCAACCTGTAACGACCTATGACAGGTGCCGGCAGTCGCCCTTAAGGGTGTATTAATGGTACATCTTACTCGTGAACAATAATTGCTTGTTCAATGATAAAGAGAGACAGCATGATGTGGGGCTCTTCAAAAGTGTTAATTTATACTGCACCACAAAACTGGTTTCTCACTCTTAATTTAGTTTTTTTTAATTTCTTGCTTTTACCTATGTCCCTTAAATGCCACAAGTACATGAAACTTTGGAAATTGATTTCCATCACGCAAAAAAAAGGAATGATTTAAGCTTTTAATCCACATTAAGAAGAATGTGAGAAGGAGAGGCAAGAAACACAAAGTCAGAGGCAATGACAAAGCGGAAAGGGGATAGAGGAATAGAAAGGGGAGCAGGAAAATGGGAGCAATAGTTGCGCATTTTTTTTGGTAATCTCTCCTTTTCTTATAGCCTTTTGTCTTCTTCCCATCTCTGGACTTTGTCCATTGATCTGCCAATCAAAACCTTTCTCACCTGTATCCACCTATCACTTACCTTGCTTTGTTCTGCTCCCACCTCTTTCCCAGCTTTCTCCCGTTGACTACGATCAGTCCGAATGAGTTTCCCAATCCAAAACATTGCTCATTCATTTTCTCCAGGGGTGCTGCCTGATCCACTGAGTTACAGCCCCCCACTCACTCTGCAACAACCCCGACTGGTTGATCAAACCTGCTGACAAGAGAGGTGCCGTGGTAGTCTGGCGCACTGATCTCTACCGGTCTGAGGCCGGGCGCCAACTCTGAGACACCTCCTCCTACTTCCTTGGACCATGATCCCGCAGACGAACACCAGGCCATTATCTCAAACACCATCACTGGCTTCATCACTTCCGGCTCCCTGCCCTCCCAAGCCTCCAACCTCATCGTTCCCCAGCCCCGCACGGCCCGATTTTACCTTCTCACCAAAATCCACAAACCTGACTCTCCTGGTGTTAATACTGGCCAAATTAAAGACACCACAAAATGGAGGATCCCTGCACTTGTCAGAATTGCTTAACCCTTGTCAGCTGAAATGTACAGGCTTTGGATGGTGCCAGCCAGTCTAGGCTCAGACTGGTATGCAGGATGGTGAGGGGTCCAGGTGTGTTCCTTCTTTCTCCTAAATTGATCAAATGTATAGCAGTTTTGCAAACAAACCCTAAATGCATCATTTTGATTGGATCACTGCAAGGGCATTGTAAATAGTATAAATAATGTTGCGAGATAGTCATCCTGTTCATTGATGACTGGTCGAACAGTTGAGCCTTGGAGAAACTGTTTGGATCTATGGGGATATGTTTCAATGTTTATTCTTGTTTGCTTCCTTCTCGAACTTTCTTTCAAATACATTGTATTAATCACTGTATTATTGGGTTAGGGAAATGTCTATCATATACTGTGTTAATCGATGTCTGTTATTGGACTGTAAAGGTTTGGGAACATATAAAAGATAGCTCCCACGAGGTCCTGTGTCGATCTTCTGGGTGAACGCGTGGGACTGTGTGACCTTTTGGAGTGTCTCTGCTTGCACGAGGCTAGGAGGGCTTGGACAAGCAGATACAAGGATCGCACCCGCAGTGTTTAGGTATAATAGTGGGGAACTGTTATTGTGTTTTTTCAAAATAAAGTTTAGATGTGCAAGTGCTTGACTCAGTATCTTATTGACTGAAATTAGACTGGGGAAAGCTTAGAACGAGCTATTTACATTGGCAGACACATTGTTTCTGCTTGTTCTTGTCCCACCAAACTTATTTCCACATACCTCAACTCCATCCTATCCCCCTGGTCAAATCCCTCCCTACCTATGTCCAAGACACCTCACATGCTCTTCGTCTCCTCCATGACTTCCGTTTTCCAGGCCCCCACTCCCTCATCTTCACCATGGATGTCCATTCATTCTACACCTCCATCCCCCACCATGAGGGTCTTAAAGCCCTCCATTTCATCCTCGATAGCAGAAGCAACCAATCCCCATCTACCAATACAGGTCCTTACCCTCAACAACTTTTCCTTTGACACCTCCCATTTCCTCCAAATCCAAGCTATGGGCACGCGCATGGGCCCCAGCTATGCCTACATCTTAGTAGGGTACGTCGAACATTCCTTGTTCGAGGCGTACCGTGACCCTATCCCCGACCTCTACCTCCGCTACAGTAACGACTGCGTTGATGCTACCTCCTGCACCCATGCAGAACTCACTCACTTCATCCATTTCACCACTAACGTCCATCCAGCACTCAAATACACCTGAACCATTTCCGACATCTCCCTACCGTTTCTAGACCTCACTATCTCCATCGCTAGTTACAGACTGCTGACCGACATCTACTACAAACCCACTGACTCCCATGGCTATCTGGACGACACTTCTTCCTAGCCTGCTTCCTGTAAGGACTCTATCGCTTACTCCCAATTCCTCTGTCTATGCCGCATCTGCACCCAGGATAAGGTGTTCCAAACCAGGGCATCGGAGATGTCCTCATTCTTTAGGGAACAGAGGTTCCGCCCTTTGACTATAGATGAGGCTCTCACTAGGGTCTCCTCTATATCCCGTAGCTCTGCTCTCACTCCCCATCCCCCCAGTTGTAACAAGGACAGAGTTTTCCTTGTCATCACTTTCCACCCTACCAGCTGTCACATACAACAGATAATCCTCTGACATTTTTGCCACCTCCAACGGGATCTCACCACTGGCCACATCTTCCCATCTCCTCCCCTTTCGGCTTTCCGCAGAGACTGCTCCCTCCGTAAATCCCTGGTCAATCCGTCCCTTCCCTTTAAATACCACCCCCTCCCCTGGAACTTTCCCTTGCAACCGCAGGAAATGCTACTCTTGTCGCTTTACCTTCCCCCTCGACTCCATCCAAGGACCCAAGCAGTTTTTCTAGGTGAGGCAGAGGTTCACCTGCACCTCCTCCAACCTCATCTATTGTATCCGCTCTTCTAGATGTCAACTGCTCTACATCGGTGAGACCAAGCGCAGGCTTGACGATCACTTCGCCCAACAGCTCCGCTCAGTTTGATTTAACCAACCTGATCTCCTGGTGGCTCAGCACTTCAACTCCACCTCCCTTCCAAATCCAACCTTTCTGTCCTGGGCCTCTTCCATGGCCAGAGTGATCCCACTGCCAATTGGAGGAGCAGCACCTCATATTTGGCTTGGGGTCTTTACACTCCAGCAGTATGAACACTGACTTCTCCAATTTCAGGTAGTCCTTGCTTTCTCCCTCCTTCCCCTCCCCTTCCCAGCTCTCCCACAGCCTACTTTCTCCGCCTCTTCCTTTCTTCTTCCCGCCCCCCCCCCCACATAAGTCTGAAGAAGGGTCTCGACCCGGAACGTCACCTATTCCTTCACTCCATAGATGCTGCCTCACCCGTTGAGTTTCTCCAGCCTTTTTGTCTACCACTGAGTTACTCCAGCACTTGGTGTCTTTTTTGTAAACCAACATCTGCAATTCCTTGTGTCAACATTTTTCTGGTAAATTGGATGTATATTGGATATATATTGGATGACCTTTAAGAATAACTTGGAAGGACTTCAGAGTTAGTTGTGTTAGGTAGTTCAGTGTTGCTCACCTTCAGTAAAGGGTATTAGGTCAGATGCTCCATCTATGTTATTTGCCCTACAGTAAAGTACTATAGAAGGACCAATGAATCCCAGAAATGCAAGTTCCATCAAAGCCAAAGGGTGATGGAAAACATCTGTGGAACACTATGATCCAGTAAAATCCAGGTCAGTACATCTTTGCAGTAAAAATAAACAAATTTTAGTATGACAGTAATTATTAATGAAGTAACATATTAGAAATAATTTTCAAAAGCTGCTATCTTTTCCATTGTTAATACCTAAATGGCAGATGTGAAAATATTGTAGATTAATCAGACATATTTAGATGAATCCAAAGAGAGGGGGCGCCGTCCTGTATGGTATGGCTGCCCAGCCTGCAGCTGTCCGTTTTTTCTCTCTTTTTTTAATTTTTAGATAGTTGAGTTTTTTGTTCTGGAGTTCTAGCCTTTTTTATGTGGGGGGAGGGGGTGGGAGGGGGGGGGGGGAGTGGTAAATTGCTTTTCTAGGCTCCCTACCTGGTTGGAGAGGCAGCTTTTCTCTGGGCTGCACCGTCGACCCGTCCTCGCGGCCTACCAGCGGGCCTGGAGTGCCGTTTCCTGTCGGGGACCACCCAGAACCTCAGCTTCGGCAGCGGCACAGCGCTGGAGCGCTATCGCAGAGCGGGCGATGCCCTACCCGGCTCGCCGCGCTGGAACTCCAGTGAGCTGAGACCGTCGATAAAAAACATCGCGGAGCTGCGGGTCTGAGGAGCAGCCAGATCTTGTCGATCCAATTCTCCCAACTGGAACCTGCACATGTACTGATCTGGTCTGGCTG
This sequence comes from Amblyraja radiata, assembly GCF_010909765.2. Lineage (NCBI taxonomy): Eukaryota > Metazoa > Chordata > Chondrichthyes > Rajiformes > Rajidae > Amblyraja > Amblyraja radiata. The sequence continues at coordinate 84,258,814 of NC_045958.1, forward strand.
TGGGGAACAAACCTTGGTGATCCATTTCACCTCTGCTTCAAGTCTGACGAGTCTCCAGAGATGCAGTGCAGCAAACATCACCACTGAAAGCTTTGACAGTGTTGGCTATAAAATCTAAAAATAGTTTTATTTTTTATTTTTTATTTTTTTTATTTTATTTTTATTAGAAGTACAATAAGTTACAGTAATACACACCACATATATCTTATTGCATTTGTTGTACCCTTCATCTTTTGAGCTTTAAGAGAGATAGAAATAAAAGAAGTAAGGAAAGTGAGAAAGAGTCGTGATAGTGCAGGAAAGTGTTAGGAAAAGAAAGCCCATTAGAAATAGAGTTAGAGAAGAAAGTTAAGAAATAGACCCTAGAAAAGAAAGAAAGAAAGAGAAACAATCGCTCTATTATAAAAAACTCCGCAAAAAGGGATATACCAACCATATTTTTCACCCCCCGTTACCAGATCCTGGCACCATTTATTTTTTAAATTACTATTGCACCTTATGCTTGTAGTAAGCATAAGTGCAGACCACGTCTTTTGGAAGTGGTCTGCTTTGCCTGCGAGGAGGAGTCTCATATCTTCCAGGTGTAACGTTTCGAACATGTTTGAAATCCACATTTTTATTGTTGGTGTAGGAGCGTTTTTCCAGAATTTGAGTATAAGCTATTTTCCCGTTATTAGCCCGTAATTAAATAAATTCTTTTGAAACACGTTTAGTTCAGGGCAACCTTCCATTATTCCAAAAATAATCCATTCTGCTTTTGGTATCAGTTTTATTTTAAATAGTTTTGTGAAGATTTCAAATATTTCATTCCAAAATTTTTGGATTTTTATACAAAAAACAAAAGAGTGCGCTATGGAAGCTTCTTGAGACTGACATTTATCACAGATGGGTGAGACGTTAGGGAAAAGTTTATTTATTTTGGTTTTTGAATAGTATAGTCTATGTAATGTTTTGAATTGGATTAGTGTGTGTCTTACGTTGATCGAGCATTTATGCACATATAGTAAGTGTTTATCCCAGCTCTCTTTTGAAATTTTTATAGCTAGTTCTTGTTCCCAGTCTTTTCTAATACTGTCAGTTGTAGGTATTTCTATATTTAAAATAGTGTTATATAAGTATGATATTAGGTTTGCTGATTCGGCCTTTGTCTTCATTGCTTCGTCCAGTAAGTCTGGGGGCATGTTATGATAGTCTTTAGTGTATTTTTTCAGATAGTCACACATTTGAAGATATTTAAAATATTGATTATTTCTCAAATTATATTTCAGTTGTAATTATTGAAATGATAGTAATTTTCCAAATTCATACAAGTCTCCGAGCATTTTAATTCCTATTCTTTTCCATTGTGTAAGTGATTTATCTATAGTAGAAGATTTAAACGACAGATTATTGACTGTTGGCGATAAAAGAGATAGATTTCTTAATTTTAGATTCTGTTTTATTTGTTTCCAAGTTCTAATTGTGCTATGTATAATTGTATTTTTATTGTAATTTTTGTTATTCAGATTCATTGGTGAGAGGAGAATCGCTCCTATATTGTACGGAGAGCAGTCCTCTCTCTCCATTACAATCCAGTCCACCTGCTGGGCCAACTGAAAAAACGGGAAAAAGACCACGCAATTTTAAAGATTAAATCAGATAGAGGGGAATTATTAACACTACTCAATGATATCAATAAAAGATTCGCTCAATTTTACCAGAATTTATACACATCCAAAATGTTAACAGACAATAATAAAGTTTCAGAGTTCCTGGACCATTGTAATCTTCCAAAACTAGAATTGAAGGAACAAGAGGAACTGGGAGCACAAATTACATCTAAGGAAATAGAAGACACAATAAACACATTAAAGAATGGAAAAACACCAGGACCAGATGGATTCAGTAATGAATTTTATAAAAGTTTTTACGACAAACTATCATGCTATGTTTAATGCCAATTATAGTCCCTTACTTAAGAAACTAAATACTCTAACCAAATTGTGGAAAACGCTCCCGATGTCTTTAATAGGTCGAATAAATGCTATAAAAATGATCTTTCTACCACAAATCCTATATCTATTTCAATCAATCCCTATATACCTTCCAAAAACGTTTTTCAAAAACTGGACTCAGACATTACAAATTTTATATGGGACTATATATCCCACAGAATACAAAGAACACACCTGAGTAAACCCAAAGAGCTGGGTGGTCTTGCACTCCCTAACTTTATGTACTATAATTGGGCAGTAAATATTAAAAATATGATTCACCTAAAAATAGTTTCTTAATAGTTTTTATACTTGGACATTCAGAGACATTTAAAATCTATCTAATTTGAAACCACTCAATAAAACAGTTTGAACTATTGAAAACAGTTAATCAAAATCACCAAATAACACACAAAAAATTAAAACATTAAATTAAAGCAAAATATATTTATTTTTAAATTAAACTTCCCCGTTGCTTCCAAGCACGCAGTTTTCCTATCACCACTGAAGTCAACGAGGCCTTGAATCCTGCACCGATTGTTACTGGAACAGGGTTGGCAGGTAATTCCACATTGTATTGATGTGGAATCTCAACAAAACCAGACTATCATTAGTCTGAAGAAGGGTTTCGGCCCGAAACGTCACCTATTTCCTTCGCTCCATAGATGCTGCTGCACCCGCTGAGTTTCTCCAGCATTTTTGTGTACCTATCATTAGCCTCTATTTGGATTATACTCCATGGAGTCCAACAACAAGTCCATTGATGAAACAAACTAAGAATTCATTGCCCTGAATTAGTTGGAAGGTTCTATATTTTCTGCATTTGACAGAGCATTAATCCTGCACTTGCTGCCAGTTAAGTTAAACATCTGCAGTCCATCGATTCAGAGAGATCTAACCTGACTATAATCAGATGTCAATGGAGGCATTCTTATCTTTAAATTAAAAGTTAAATTAGCCTACCTATACTAATCTCATTCGCCTGTATCGATTCCATATCTCTCTATGCCTTGCTCATTCAAATAAATGTCCAAAGGCTTTGAAACTCTATTTTTGTTCCTGCTTCCACCATCACCCCTGGCAGCTCATTGCAGATACAAACTACTCTTTGTGTGAGAAATTTACCCGCTAGATCCCATTTAAACCTCTTTTCTCTCAAGTACATAATCTGGGATAACAATTAATTTTAGTGCTGGAGATTGTGAATAAAACTAAACTGAGTCTCCACATGTCATTGCACAAAAAGCCCAATATCATCATGAAGACTTGATGAGTTCATCCATCCTAGTATCCTGACTATTATTTAGATCTCAACACGCAGCAGTAAAAAGAAAGATCACATAATTATCAATTTGATATTTTGTGGACCATTCTGTGCAAAAATTGACTGTCATGTTTCCTTTCTCGGTTGGTTGTGAACATTTCAGGATGTGCTGATATTTAAAAGGTACAATCTGATCTGGTGCCTTTTTCCGTAAATGGCATTTCTGTTCAGTGTTGGCTATGGCTCAACAGTTAGCACTGAATCCAAATGTTAAGATTCAAAACACTCTCCAGTAATGAACACGGAAATCTGGGGTGATCCATTTCCTGGGCAGTCCATGGCTTTTGGTGCCTTACCATCTTTCAGAATGAGACTTTAAACAAAGTAATTCATAGAGTTACACAAAATAGAGGCAGGCCCTTTGGCCTATCATGCCTATGTTAACCCTTATGCCTTTTCTCATTCACATAGCTATCCAAATAACTCTGAAACTTTGTTACTGTTTCTGCTTCCACCATCTCCTCTGGCAGCTCATTCCATATTCTATGTGTGAAACGTTTACCCATCAGATCCCATTTGAACCTTCGTCCCTCTCACGGTAAACCTATGGCCTCTAGTTTTAGACACCCCCATCATGGAAAGCAGACTATACCCCTCAACATTTTCTATGCCTCTGTCATGTCATGTGTCAGCCTCTGTTGCTCCAGGAAACACAAACTCAGTCTACCCAGTCTCTCTCTATAATTCAAACCCGCCAATCCACGCTAAATCCTTGTGAATCTTCTCTAGCTTTTCTGTAGAATGTGACCAGGAGTGGACAAAATACTCCAAGTACAGCCTAAACAATCTGCCTAAATCAGTCTGAAGAAGGGTTTCGGCCCGAAATGTTGCCTATTTCCTTCACTCCATAGATGCTGCTGCACCTGCTGAGTTTCTCCAGCATTTTTGTGTACAGCCTAAACAATGTCTTGTACAAATGTAACATGATGTTCCAACTCTTGTACTCAATGTCTTGGTTGATGACGGCAAAGATGCTATGCACTGGTGCCCTGAGATTTCTCTGTTCGATACTACTTACCATGGCCTGACCATTCATTGTATATTTTTTGCCTTGGTTTTATCTTCCCAAAATATATTACTTCACACTTGTCCGCATTAAATTCCATCTGCCATTCTCTTGCCTCCTTTGCCAATTGATCTATATCCTACAATAACCTTAAACAACGATATTCACTGTCCGCAGCACCACCGAGCATTTTTGCAAATTTACAAATTATATCACTTAGATTCTCATTGAAATTATTAATTTATTTAACATAGATGACCAAGCACCAATTCTGGCTGATTTCACAGCACAATCAAAATTCAGCAAGGTTAGTTATTTCCAATGTTCTGACCAATAGTTATCATAAAAGTGGCTTATCTGCTCTTTGCCATTTTGTTCGTTGTGGAGTTTGACGTGTGCAAATTGGTTGTGGCATTTTTTCTAAAGTACAATAGACTAACTACATTCTAAAATGTACTTCCATTGGATATAAAACACTGGGAAGTACTGAGATTATGAAAGACTCATATAACCCCCTCGCCTTCATTTAAGTATCCACTGATTTCAATCAGAGATTTGTCGACACATATTAGGAAAGTACAGAAATTACAGAACATTGTGTGCTCCTGCTCTTCAATAAAACTAATCTGATCAAGCCTTGATACGACCTTAAACAGTCTCTTCAGTCACAAAGCCAGAATTTTACAATGAATCTCAATGAGGTAAATGGGATTAGAGTTTGAAACTTCCACAGATCTCCATTTATTCCATAATCATAGTTCTGACAGTTTGATTAAGTGAGACAGGTGAATATTCTTTTTGTCTGCTTCCATTAACATTCTTCCCCAGGAGAGCATGCTGCTGATGATTTTATGTTTATAATACTAAAGGGAGATATTGACATTTTTCTTCTCCCCTTTTCATTTATCAATGCAGAAAGTGATCTCAGAAGATTGAAAATATGGTTATTGTGGGACATCTCAGGAGACTGTTTCCCCAGATATGTATAACATTAGCAAAAAGTCTTTGAATAAGTTTCACTTTGCTGTGAATATTTTTACTTTCTGAAATGGAAATATCAAAGGCAATTTCCAATGTATTACCTCCAAGCTGATGACTTTTATTCCAATATTTGTTTTTGTCTTTATCTCCACTGAGTGTGAAACATAAAATTTTGGCCATGACTAGTTAACCTCAGCCATCATTGCATAATATTCCTGTGATTTGATTTTCAGTTTTATGACGGGAATGTGAATTAACGTGCTCTCCCAAAACACAAAAATTGAATCCATACAGAGTGGCTGATAACATTTCCTTGGCATTGAAATCAAAAATGTGTTGGTGCTAAATACTCATTGCCATTATTTTTGCTCTTTGATTCAGAGAGGTGACTCATAAAGCCAATATCAAAGCTTTGACCTTGCTGCAGATTTGCTCCTATCCAGCAGATAACTTGTTTGAAGTGAGGTATGGCATTGAGACACAAATGATTGAAAGAAGTGTTAGGGAAAAAATGCATGTTTGCTTGACCCCAGTTTACCCTGAGATTGTTGCTGTTGTGGATCCACTGGTTATAATTGTGGCTTTAGTGGCTTTGGGAGATGGAGAAGAATTTCTGTGATCAAGCAAATTTACCAAAATAAAATGTGTAACCACTTTACTGTTTGTAGGAGCTTCTTCTGTGATATAACTGCAGTGGGGACAACTTATTTTCCGTTATCTCCTTGGATTTGAGGAGGAGTTTGGTTTAGTTTAGTTTCTTGTCATGTGTACTGAAGTACAGCAACAAGCTATATTGTTGCTTGCTATCCAGTCTGAGAAAAGACTGTACATGATTACATACAGATAGTTCAAGTTCAAGTGAGTTTATTGTCATGTGTCCCTGTATAGGACAATGAAATTCTTGCTTTGCTTAAGCACACAGAAAGATACACAATAAAGGGAATAATATTTAATGCAAGATAAAGTTCAGTAAAGTCCGATTAAAGGTAGTCCAAGGGTCTCCAATGAAACATAGAAACATAGAAACATAGAAATTAGGTGCAGGAGTAGGCCATTCGGCCCTTCGAGCCTGCACCGCCATTCAATATGATCATGGCTGATCATCCAACTCAGTATCCCGTACCTGCCTTCTCTCCATACCCTCTGATCCCCTTAGCCACAAGGGCCACATCTAACTCCCTCTTAAATATAGCCAATGAACTGGCCTCGACTACCCTCTGTGGCAGAGAGTTCCAGAGATTCACCACTCTCTGTGTGAAAAAAGTTATTCTCATCTCGGTTTTAAAGGATTTCCCCCTTATCCTTAAGCTGTGACCCCTTGTCCTGGACTTCCCCAACATCGGGAGCAATCTTCCTGCATCTAGCCTGTCCAACCCCTTAAGAATTTTGTAAGTTTCTATAAGATCCCCTCTCAATCTCCTAAATTCTAGAGAGTATAAACCAAGTCTATCCAGTCTTTCTTCATAAGACTGTCCTGACATCCCAGGAATCAGTCTGGTGAACCTTCTCTGCACTCCCTCTATGGCAATAATGTCCTTCCTCAGATTTGGAGACCAAAACTGTACGCAATACTCCAGGTGTGGTCTCACCAAGACCCTGGGGTAGACCCTGGGGTAGAAGGTAGGCCAGAAATGCACTCAAGTTGCTGATAGGATAATTCAGTTGCCTGATGACAGATGGGAAGAAACCTTCCCTGAATCTGGAAGTATGCATTTTCAACTTCTGTACCACTTGCCTGATGGGAGAGGGGAGAAGATGAAATGTCTGTGGTGAGACTTGTACTCGATTATGATTATGGCGGCCTTGCCGAAGCACCGTAATGTTTAGATGAAGTCAATGAAAGTTGGTTTGTGTGGTGATCTGAGCTGCGACCACAATTTTCTGCAATTTCTTATGGTCTTGGGGAGCTGTTACCAAACCATGCTGTGATGCATCCCGATAAAATGCTTTGTATGGCGCATCAGTAGAAATTGGTGAGAGTTATTGGGGATATGCTGAACCTCCAAAACCTTTTAAGAAATTAAAGGTGTTGAGGTGCTTTCTTGGCCATTGCTTCAATATGGCTGCTCCAGGATAAGTTGCTGTAGATATTTAGATTCAAGATTCAAGATTCAAGAGATTCAAGAGAGTTTATTGTCATGTGTCCCAGATAGGACAATGACATTCTTGCTTTGCTTCAGCACAATAGAATATAGAAGGCATGAATACAGAACAGATCAGTTTGTCCATATACTATTATATAAATATACACACACATGAATAAATAAAACGGATAAAGTGCAAATAAACAGATAATGAGCTATTAATGTTCAGAGTTTTGTTTGAGTTGAGTTTAATGAATGAATACGTTTATTGTCATTGAACAATACCGTGCAACGAAATTCCATTACATCTCCTCCGGTTAAAAAAAATACAAACACGACAACCATTAACACATATGTACACTTATTAGTAAAAAATAAATAGGTATTTTAAAAGAATTTAAAAGAATTTAAAAGAATTTGGCGGCATTTCTTGGAATTACATTTTGCTTCCCCAGCATTCTCTGTTGGAATTTAGCTCTTTTATCGCACATGGGTAGAAACTATTCTTTAGTCTACAGAGTCCTGAATCGCCTCCCAGAGGGTAGCAGAGTAAAAAGGTGGTTGGCAGGGTGGGATGTGTCCTGCTTGATATTTGTGGCCCGGCGCAAGCATCGGGCCCTATATATGTCATCCAAGGAGGGCAGTTGGGCGTTTGTAATGTCCTGCGCAGTTTTTATAATTCCCTGCAACGCCCTCCTCTCAGCCACAGTACAGCTAGCAAACCACACCAGGATTCCATAGGAGAGGATACTCTCCATGGCGCATTGGTAGAAGGACAACAGCAGCGGCTGTGAGACGTTTGCTCTCCGCAGAGACCTCAGGAAATACAGCCGCTGATGTGACTTCTTCACGAGAGTGATGGTGTTCATTTGCCATTTGAGGTCCTGGGAGATGTTTATTCCCAGGAATTTAAAGCCAGTGACTCTCTCCACCATGTCTCCTTTGATGTATAAGGGAGCAGGTTCCTCTCTCCTCTTCCTCCTGAAGTCAACGACCAGCTCTTTTGTCTTTGATGGGTTGAGTACCAGGTTGTTTTTGGTACACCAGACAGTCAGTTTTTGGACTTCATCCCTGTAGGCAGACTCGTCGTTGTTGTTTATCAGTCCCACCACAGTCGTGTCGTTAGCCTGAATGCTGTGGGGAAGAAGCTGTTTCTGAACCTGGACATTGCAGTCTTCAGGCTCCTGTACCTTCTACCTGTAGGTAGCGGGGAGATGAGTGTGTGGCCAGGATGGTGTGGATCCTTGATGATGCTGCCAGCCTTTTTGAGGCAGCGACTGCGATGGATCCCCTCGATGGTAGGGAGGTCAGAGCCGATGATGGACTGGGCAGTGTTTACTACTTTATGTAGTCTTTTTCGCTCCAGGGCACTCGTTGCCGAACCAAACCATGATGCAACCGGTCAGCATGCTCTCTCTCTACTGTGCACCTGTAGAAGTTAGAGAGAGTCCTCCTTGACATACCGACACTCCGTAGAGACATACCGACTATCAGGAAGTAGAGGCGCTGATGTGCTTTCTTTATAATTGCATTAGTGTTCTCGTACCAGTCCCAAGAACTTGAAGGTTTCAACTATCTCTATTTGATGCCGCCAATGTGTACCGGGTATGTGTATCACTTTGCTTCCTTTAACGGCCTGTCCCACTTAGGTGATTTCTTTGGCGCGTGCAGGAGACTCCGCCCTCGCCACAAGATTGCCACATGGTCGCCACGTGGTCGCAGGTGGTCTCCTTCATGGTCGGGAGGAGTTCCCGCATTCTGGGAACTAGCCGCGGCCTCAGTATGGTCACCGAAAATTTTTCAGCATGTTGAAAATTTTTCTGCAACCAAAAATTGGTTGCCATGGAGAAAATCAATACTTTTGTAGCCGTACGTCTAATCGTAGTGGAGTCGCCATGTTATCATAGGTAATCGTAGGTACTCGTGCTAGTCGTAGGTAGTCTTAGTTAATCGCCTTTACTGACCGGTCATTTTCATTGGCTCATTGCAAAAAAAAGGTATGTAAACAGCAGCACGTGATGCGCTGCCATTCCAGTGCGCGGTCATTCAGTGGATCAGACAGTGTAAGACATGGCTCTGAGGAGAAGGCTTCAGCGCAGGGGCAGGGCACAACCCTCAACACCACCCACCAGGCTGTGATCAAGATTTGTTTCTTTATAAGACTTTTGTATGTTTCATTTCCAATAAAGGAAATACCTGACTTTTTAACCTCAAGTTGATGTACAAATATCATTCTTTTTCATAGTAGTCCCTCATGTCATCACTTATATCTCATATTTCATTTCTCATATATTTAGATCATTGAAACACACACAAACGCAAGGAAGGAATGCACTGTATTTAAAGTTTGACTTTACACATTTATTTTGATGAAGAAAACAGACACAAGTACTTCAAATGCACTGCATTTAAAAGGATTTTATTTTATACATTTCGATAAATCTAACACTAAAACAAGCTATACACTGTATTTAAAAGAACGTTTGAAAAATCTAACGTCATTTTTTTAGGTGATCTTACAACTATAGTCATAGCCATTCATAGCTTGTCGTAGCTTGCTTTCTGTGATCGTGGGTGCAGTCATCTGTAAGTCGAAGGTGGTCGTCTTCAGTCCTCAATATTGGGTCACCAATTGTCACGAGTGCATCAGCGATTAAGTCGTAAATAGTCGTAGCTTGTCCTACAGAGTCGTTGGATGTCTTCTACATAGTCGCAAGATGCGTTTGATACATTCACATTTTCGGCGATTCAACGAGACTATGACAGTTGCCTGCACTCGCAAAAGAAGTCGCCTAAGTGGGACAGGCCCTTAAGTAGATCATAATCTCCTTTGTCTTGCTGACATTTGGTTGCTGTCAAAGGTTGTTGTCTTGGCACCATGTTGCAAGGTTCTCATTCTCCTTCCCTTACACAGTCTCGTCATTATTTGATATTCGACGGTGGTGAAATCTGTGAAATTGTAAATTGATTCCTTTCCATTTATATATATAACAGTTCTGACGCCCTCTATACTTTGCTTCCAATTCCCTGGCCCCAAATAGATCATCTTTCCCATGGATTTTCTATCGTTTCACACCTTTATCCCATGCCAGCATAATTTGAGGACCCTCTTTTTCTATTTTGACCATTTGCTCTTCACCCACACACTCATTTGTCTGGCTGATCTTGTTCTCACATCGAATAACTTCTACAATCATTTTGTGCCAATTAGAGATGTAGCTGTAGAAATATGCATGGCCTTAAGCTATGCTAATCCTTTTGTGTGACAGTGGGACCAATCTTTGTGTCAATTCTACTCAAGTCTCCTTCCTCAACTTTTTTTCTGGTATATTGATGGTGCTTCCTACATTGAACAGAACTTGAAAATGTAATTACTTTTGGTGCCAATTTTCAACCTGTATGAGATCCATCAATACAAAGTATCACCTCGATTTATATAACAAACTTGCCTGAAGTTACCTGTCGATATAATGAATGCTTTTCTTTGGGTAGTCTAAATGTTATGTAAAGAAACACACTTAATTCTCAGCTACAGTCACCGTTATTACAAAGTAATTTAATTTATTCTCTCTTGAACATAACAGCCAATTAATTTAATCTTTGAAAAAAATAGAATTTGCTCTGTATTTGAACTTCACTTTGAAATAATTTGGGTCTCCAGTTGACATTTCTGAAAGATTCAGTTAATAATTTGAACAGAGAGATACACCCGATCTAATTACTTTAGAGGCTGCTGTTTGCCATGCACACAAAGGTTTGTGAAGATATGCTTGAAAAATAAATAGATTTTCAAGAATAAATATTTCTTTAACAAAATAAATGTAAATGTAGCAAAGGATCAATTTTTGTGTGTGCAGTTATTTTTAGCGACATGGATGAGGTCATTCAGCCCATCAGATTCATGTCAACTCCTAGCAAAGCAGTCCCAAGGACCCATTTTCCATCTTTCTTTGGAAAGCCCTGCAACTTATTCTCTCACGCATATTCATAAAATCACTTTAGATTTGTTTGCCACTGTGGGGAAATTCATACTGTGTCCAGCAGCATGTTTTTTTCTTTAGATCCCAGAATCTGGAGTTTGTTGCCTCTTGACCACATATGAATTGGTTATGATAGCAAGATGATTCTAATATTGATGATATACTGTAGAATCATTGATGATATAGCATCTTTGATTACTGGCACATATGCATGAGTTAAAAACTCACCATATTAAATATAGAGTTTATATTTGGTTAACTTAATAAATTTAAACAAAACATAGAAACATAGCAAATAGGTGCAGGAGTAGGCCATTCGGCCCTTCGAGCCTGCACCGCCATTCAATATGATCATGGCTGATCATCGAACTCAGTATCCTGTACCTGCCTTCTCTCCATACCTCCTGATCCCTTTAGCCACAAGGGCCACATCAAACTCCCTCTTAAATAAAGCCAATGAACTGGCCTCAACTACCTTCTGTGGCAGAGAATTCCACAGATTCACCACTCTCTGTGTGAAAAATGTTTTCCTCATCTCGGTCCTAAAAGATTTCCCCCTTATCCTTAAACTATGACCCCTTGTTCTGGACTTCCCCAACATCGGGAACAATCTTCCTGCATCTAGCCTGTCCAACCCCTTAAAAATATTGTAAGTTTCTATAAGATCCCCCCTCAATCTTCTAAATTCTAGCGAGTACAAGCCGAGTCTATCCAGTCTTTCTTCATATGAAAGTCCTAACATCCCAGGAATCAGTCTGGTGAACCTTCTCTGTACTCCCTCTATGACAAGAATGTCTTTCCTCAGATTAGGAGACCAAAACTGTACGCAATACTCCAGGTGTGGTCTCACAAAGACCCTGTACAACTGCAGTAGAACCTTCCTGCTCCGATACTCAAATCCTTTTGCTATGAATGCTAACATACCATTCGCCTTCTTCACTGCCTGCTGCACCTGCATGCCTACTTTTAATGACTGGTGTACCATGACACCCAGGTCTCGTTGCATCTCCCCTTTTCCTAATCGGCCACCATTCAGATAATAGTCTACTTTCCTGTTTTTGCCACCAAAGTGGATAACCTCACATTTATCCACATTATACTGCATCTGCCATGCATTTGTCCACTCACCCAGCCTATCCAAGTCACCTTGCAGCCTCCTAGCATCCTTCTCACAGCTAACACTGGCCCCCAGCTTCGTGTCATCTGCAAACTTGGAGATGTTGCATTCAATTCCCTCGTCCAAATCATTAATATATATTGTAAATAGCTGGGGTCCCAGCACTGAGCCTTGCGGTACCCCACTAGTCACTGCCTGCCATTGTGAAAAGGACCCGTTTACTCCAACTCTTTGCTTCCTGTCTGCCAGACAGTTCTCTATCCACATCAATACTGAACCCCCAATACCGTGTGCTTTAAGTTTGTATACTAATCTCTTATGTGGGATCTTGTCGAAAGCCTTCTGAAAGTCCAGATATAACACATCCACTGGTTCTCCCTTATCCACTCTACTAGTTACATCCTCGAAAATTTCTATAAGATTCGTCAGACATGATTTACCTTTCATAAATCCATGCTGACTTTGTCCAATGATTTCACCACTTTCCAAATGTGTTGCTATCCCATCTTTAATAACTGATTCTAGCAGTTTCCCCACTACCGATGTTAGACTAACTGGTCTGTAATTCCCCGTTTTCTCTCTCCCTCCCTTTTTTTTTTTGAACACTTTCAAAATAGGTTAATGTGGAATTATTAGATTATTATAAAACAATTTAGATAATTTCTGATCAGGTCAAATTGGGACTGCAGACTCAGAACAATATTATTGCCTCCTAACTGCCTCATAGATCATAGACCATAATACAGTACCGCACAAGAATGGATCCATTGGCTCACAATTTCTGTGCCAAACATAATGCCAAGACCAACTCTTATCTGTCTACACATAATCCATATCCCTCCACTCCCTGCACATCCATGTACCTACAGAAAACAGAAGTCTCTGAAATGGCACTATTGTATCTGCCTCCACCACTATTGTATCTGCCTCCAGCAGCACATTCCTGGGACTCACCACCCTTTGTGTAAAAAAAAAAATGGCAAGCACATTTCCTCCTTTCGATTTTGGCCATCTCACTTTAAAGTTGTGCCCTCTGGTATTTGATATTTTCAACCGAGGAAAAAAGTTTCAGTGTCTACACAGTCTATGACTATTCTGATGTTGTATACTTCTACCAGGTCCCCCTCAACCTCTGGTGTTCTAGAGAAAAACATCCAAGTCTCTCCAACCTTTCCCTGTAGTTAATGCACCTTATTCAAGGCATTATTCTGGTAAAACTCCTCTACACCATTTCCAAAACCTCCGTATTCATTCATGACAATAAAGGCTATCTAATCTAATCTAATCTAATCTAATCTAAATGTAATGGGGTGAATAGAATTCCACACAATATTCCAAATGCAGCCTTACTGAAGTCCTAGAAAGCCACATCATGACTTCCTAACCCTTACACACCAAGCCCCAATCAATAAAGGCAAGCTTACCATATGCACTGTATGTCACTCTATCTATTTATATTGCCACTTTCAGGGAGCTATGTATTTGGACCCCCAGATCTCTCTGTACATTAATGCTATGAAGGTTTATGCCATTAACTGTACGCTTTCCCTTTACATTAGGCACCCCAAAGTGCAATACCTGACAGTTGCTCAGAGTAAACTGCATCTGCCATTTCCCCACCAATATTTGTAGCTGTTCTATATCTTGCTGCATACTTTAACACTTTCCCTCACAGACCACGACCCCAGCAATCTTGGTGTCATCTGCTAACCAACCCATCTACGTTAACGTCCATGTCATTTATATATATCACAAGCAGCAGCAGCCCCAGCACAGATCGCTGGGGAACTCCATTGGTCACAGGCCTCCAGGCTGAATATTATCCTTCCACCTCAACCCTCTGCCCTCTAACAGTAAACCAGTTATGAATCCATATGACCACTTCATTACTTCACTTCATTACTTTTAATCACTTCATTATTATTAATCACCTTCATCATCTTCTCAAAATCTCGATCAAGTTAGGAAGACATGACCTGCCATGTACAAAGCCATGCTGAATGTTCATAAATAGCCCATTCCCTTCAAAATGGGAATAATCCTATCCTGAAGATTCTTTTTTAAAAACTTCCCTACCACTAACATGAGGCTCATCAGCATATAATTCCCTGGATTCCCTTTATTTCCCTTCTTATACAAAGGAGCAACATTAGCTACTCTCCTGTCCTCTGGGATCCTGCCTGCGGCTAGAGAAAATGGAAAGATCTTTGTCAAGGCTCATGCAATCTTTTCTCTTTCCTTTTGCAGTAACCTGGAATAGATCTATGGCATAAATAGATACTGTAGATAGCGCAGGCACAGTGGAGTTGCCGTAGAGTTGCTGCCTTACAGCTCCAGAGACCTGGGTTTGATCCTGACTACAGACTATGCTGAAGAAATGGGTATGAGTTCAGGTCAGGTACGGTGTAGAGAGGGTGAAAGCATGTGCTTGAAAAGATGTTGGCGGTATGTAGTTCACGTATCCAAAATTGGAGAATTCAATATTCATCATGTTAGATTATAAACTAACCAAGCGGAATATGAGGTGCTATTCCTCAAGTTTGTGCATGGCTTCACCCTGGCAATGGAGGAGGTTTAGGACAGAAAGGTCAGTATGATAATGTGAAATGCAGATTAAATGTTTAGCAACTGGGTGATCCAATCAAAATTTGTTTTTTCTCTCTTCTGCCTGTATTTCTTCATTGCAGCCGTAACCCAGTTTTGAGGCCAGGACAATGGACCTTTATGGGAAAGTTAAGACTAAATTGTTGACAATTTTGGACTTGAATCACACAAAATGGTACTGGAAATATGGTGACATTTATGTACTGTCTCAGTGTAATCTACTGTTCTTACACTCGGTTCAGTTTAGTTTATTGTCACGTGTACCAAGGTACAGCAAAAAACGTTTGTTACGTGCCTACCAGTCAGCAGAAAGCCAATACATGATTACAATCAATCCATTTACAGTGTATATATACATGATAAGGGAAATACGTTTAGAGCAAGGTTAAACCAGCAATGTCCGGTCAAGGATAATCCAAGGTACATCAAAGAGATAGATAATAGTTCAGCATTGCTCTCTGGTAGTGGTAAGATCTCAGGTGCCTGATAACAGCTTCCACAATTCTTGTACTTAAGTATGCTTGTGCCTATGTATTGTAGAATTTTTACTGAACTGTATGCAAAAAAGGAATTTCACAAAGTATAATTGGACCTCTCCCTGCCTGTCCTGACTTTAAGAATTACTGATCCAAACTATACCTTCCCATCACTCCTTCCAATTTCTGACTCACTATTCTGGTTCCCACCCCCGCTATTTCTCTCATTTAAATCTTCCCAAATTGCACTAGTTGCAAGGATATCGGTCCCCCCCAGTTCAGTTGCAACGCTCCCCTCTTGTACAGGCTACCTCCACCCCATAATTGTTCATTCAGTTCAATTGCAATTAGAGTTGGGCAGTAAATGGTGGCTTTTCCAGTGAAAGCACATTTCTCTCACACTTAGAGACTACTTATTTCCAATTTCATGGAGGATTTCTGCAGCTACCAGTGTCAGTCCATCTGCCCTCCAAAATGGTATTTAGTTTACGATCACATAACGTGCTGCCTGGGCTGTGGATTCTCTTATCATTGTAGTACATAACAACGATGTCCTCTCTTTGCTACTACTTTGTTCTTTTAATTTCTCAGCCCAATAAGTGTCTTGCCTTATCGCATTTCACATCCTTATTTAGATTTAATCATCTACTTTTATCCTCAGCGGTGTGTGCTTCATCTGAT
Organism: Amblyraja radiata; assembly: GCF_010909765.2. Lineage (NCBI taxonomy): Eukaryota > Metazoa > Chordata > Chondrichthyes > Rajiformes > Rajidae > Amblyraja > Amblyraja radiata. The sequence continues at coordinate 84,275,040 of NC_045958.1, forward strand.
GGATGAGACACCCCAATTATTTTTCTTTATAGACACCCACTCTTCCCCACTGAAAACATTTAAAGGAAGTTTCAGTCTGCTGTGATACATTTTCCACAATCTCTAGAATACAGGTGACATAGTGGCACAGTGGTAGAGTTGATGCCTTACAATGCCACAATCCTGTCTACAGGTGCTGTCTGCATGGAGTCTGTATGTTCTCCCTGTGACCGTGTGGGTTTTCTCCAGGTCCTCCAGTTTCCTCCTACGCTCCAAAGACATACAGGTTTGTAAGTTAATTGGCTTTGGTAAACATTGTAAACTCTCCCTAACGTGTAGGACAATGCTAATGTATAGGGTGATCGTTGGTTGGCATGAACTCGGTGGGCTGAAGGGCCTTTTTCTACGCTGTATCTCTAACATCTAACATCTAAAGGCAGAGTGGGCGAGCCTTTGATAATACTTGCATATTGAAAACATTGGTTTTTCATCCCAGTCACCAGGCACCTTCCTGGGCAGATACCAGATATGAAGCTAAAATCAAACTCCCCATCAATTGATATACATCAAATACTATCCTGATGGAGACTGTTAGGCACTTTCCCCCCCCCCCCTGGTGAATGCTATGTACTTACTTCTCTGTTTCTATCCCAAGTACAGGCCTCGTGGCTGTGAGTCTGGAATCGAGGGGTTAAAGGCTCCTGTACCCGATTGGCCCAGCTGCGTCAGGTGACGGGTGACTCATCTGAAGTATAAAGACCAGAGCTTCCCAGAATTCCTTCTCTTCGTCGTAGACTCTGACTGATAAGCAGTCTGTTGGTGGGGGCTGAGGCAGCCGGACCACATGGCATAGAACTTTGTGTATTTTCACCATTCCTTGGTATCAGATATTGTGTTGGGACGGATAAGGGCTGACCTTAGAGTTTTCCTGTATTTTGGTTTCAGGGTTGTATCCCTTTGGGCAGGTTTTGGAATCTCCGGTTCGACGGCCCATGGTGTGGCTGGCTGGAGCATTGTTAAATTGTTTGTCGGTTTATCCATATCCCTGACTGGGTTGTTTATATCAGGTTTGAGTTTTGTGTTCCAGTGAATAATTAAAACTGTTTTTGAACCTGAACCTGGTTTTTGACTTGTGTTACGTGGCTCTGAAGTACTTGCATTCGGGAGTCGTAACAAAATGGGGGCTCGTCCTAAGTTTTGAGGACCCTAGACGTTTTTAGGGGGTATTTTTGGTAGGCTTCTGGACTGAGGAAGTCTGTGTGTTGAGAGGGAATTTTTTCTTCCCTGTTTGTGGTAGCATTAGTGCCCAGGTTTTAGCTGGTGTTTTGGGGCTACTTTAGAAATGGAATTTAAGGTGAAAGAATTTGTTGAGGCTCCTAGTCGGGAGTTGTTTGATAGATGTACGAAGGAGCATTTGATTTTACTGGCTGAGAACTATGCCATTACTATTGACAAGCATTCAAAGAAACACTCCATTAAATCGGAGTTGTGGGCTGCGTTGGTGGAGACTGGGGTTTTGCCTGGTGGTGCAGACAGTCCCCCACCTTCTGTTCAGCCAGTTCAGAACATGGAGGCCATCATTAAACTGAAGGAGATGGAGCTTGAGTCACAGAGAATTGCCTCTTTGTTAAAAGAGAAAGAGCTCATGCATGTTCTTGAAATGAAACGGCTTGAGGAGGAAACCAAAAGGGCTGAATTTCAGCTGCGGGAAAAAGAAATAGACAATTCCCGGGTTTCTTCTAGGGAACGGGAGTTTGATATGGGCAAGAACATCCGCCTGGTTCCCCCATTTCGTGAGGAGGATGTGGACAAGTATTTCACAGTGTTTGAACGGGTGGCTTTGTCCTTGAAGTGGCCTAGGGACGTGTGGACCTTGCTATTGCAGTGTGTCTTTGTGGGTAAAGCACGGGAGGTGTACTCGTCTTTATCTGTTGAAAGCAGTCTGGACTATGAGTGTGTGAAGTCTACAGTATTAAGGGCTTATGAATTAGTTCCAGAGGCGTACCGGCAGAAGTTCCGGCGCTTTAGGAAGTTTGATAGTCAGACTTATGTGGAGTTTGCTAGGGAGAAGGAGGCACTTTTTGACAGGTGGTGCGCTTCTCAAGGAGTGAAGGATTTTGAGCTACTGCGGGCCTTGATGATTATGGAAGACTTTAAGAACTGTCTCCCTGAGAGGGTTACTACTTACCTTAATGAGCAGAAGGTGAATGAGGTGTCTAAGGCTGCGGTGTTGGCAGATGAGTATGTATTGACTCATAAATCTGATTTTGTTGGGCGATCCTATAGTTTTGGTGCACGGCCGGTTGATCGTGGTGGTGTCGCCGGTGGCAGTGTCAAAGCTGTTTCTGTGCCTGCAAATGGCAGCACGTTGATACAGGGGGATGTCCGAGCTGATAAGGTTGACGGAAATGTAAGGACTGATGAAGGTCCTGTGTGCTACTATTGTAGAAGGAGAGGGCACATGTTAAAGTCGTGTCCCGTTCTGAAGCAGAAAAATGCAAAGCCTGTGGCTTTGGTGGGTGCACAGAAGGCACCTGTCGTACCTGAGGTGCCTGGGTCTGATGAGTGTAGGAATTATTCTGCGTTCATCATGAATGGTTTTGTTTCTCTAGAGGATGGGGGTGATAGAGTTCCAGTATCCATATTGCGTGATACTGGTGCTACTCAGTCCTTTATATTGGATGGTGTACTGCCGTTTTCTGGGGAATCATCGGTTGGGTCAAGTGTCCCAGTGGTAGGATTCGGGATGGATGACATGGTAGTGCCTTTGCATACCGTGCGTCTCGAGTCCGAGTTGGTTTCAGGCCGGGTAACTGTTGGGTTACGGCCGTGTTTTCCCGTTGGGGGAGTTTCTGTGATTTTGGGGAATGACTTGGCAGGAGGTAGAGTTTTAGTCACTCCTGAGGTGACGGCTGTTCCGATGGTGCAGAGTCCTGATAGATTGGCTATGCAGCATCCAAAGGTCTTCGCAGCTTGTGCTGTCACGAGGGCTATGGCTAAGAGCCAGGCGAAGTTTGAGGATGTGGTGGACCTGAGTGAGAGCATTTTTGGGGATCAGGATGATAGATCCTGTGTTGTGAAGGGTGTTTCTCCATCTCAAGATGGGATAGTGTCTGGAAATGTGCCGGTGTCACTGTCACGTGACCGGCTGGTTGAGGAGCAAAAGAGTGATCCAGGTTTATCTGATCTGTGCGACTGCGCAGTGCCTGAGGGGGATATGGATTCCACAGCAAAGGGGTATTTTCTAAGGGATGGCTTACTGATGCGAAAGTGGTCTCCCTTGGATATATCTGGGCATGATGATTGGAGCGTGGTTGATCAGATTGTGATGCCTCGTCGGTATAGGGACGAGATACTCTGTTTGGCTCATGATGGTCCTCTGGGTGGACATTTGGGGGTCAATAAGACGTATGACCGCATCTTACGGAATTTTTTTTGGCCAGGGTTGAAAAAGGACGTGAAACAGCACTGCAGGTGTTGTCACATTTGCCAGGTGGCAGGAAAGCCGAACCAATCGATTGTTCCTGCGCCTTTATATCCAATCCCTGTGGTCGGTGAGCCGTTTGAGCGGATTCTAGTTGATTGTGTGGGCCCTCTACCTCGGACAAGGGTGGGCAACAAGTTTTTATTAACAATTATGTGTGCGACTACCCGCTTTCCGGAGGTGGTCCCTTTGCGTAGAATTACTGCCCCTGCAATTGTTAAGTCTCTCACTAAGTTTTTTTCGTTGTTCGGTTTGCCCAAGGTTGTGCAGAGTGACCAAGGTACCAACTTCATGTCGAAGGTTTTTGGTCAGGTAATGAAGTTGTTGGATATTAAGCATTGTTACTCCAGTGCGTATCATCCTGAGAGCCAGGGAGCTCTCGAGAGGTTTCACCAGACTTTGAAATCTATGTTGAGGACTTACTGCCTGGAGTTTGAAAAAGACTGGGATGAGGGGGTTCATCTAGTTATGTTTGCGGTGCGTGAGGTCGTGCAGGAGTCTTTAGGGTTCAGTCCTGCTGACCTGGGGTTCGCGCATACTGTACGTGGTCCGTTGAGGGTCCTGAAGGAGAAATGGTTGCAGGATACAAAACGTAGTATTTTAGACCACGTCTGTACTTTTAGCTCTAGACTGAGGAGGGCATGCGAACTGGCAATGGGTAATCTTGCCTCTGCTCAGTCTAGGATGAAGGACTGGTTCGACAGGAAGGAGCCTGTGGAGGTTGATGGGTCGGAGCTAAGTCCTTCTAAGCATGTTTTGGCTGCAGTGGTGCTGCCCCCTGACACGGGTGGTGATGTGGGGGAGGCATGGTTGTCTGTGGCAGTAACGCAGGGAAAGCTGAGTAACTCTGGAGCTTTGGAGACGCTTCCCTTGCGGTTGTCTCATTTGACTGGCATATCCGTGGCAAGGATGATGTATTGGCTGATGCATTGTCACGCCAGTGATGTCTGTGTTACTGAATAGTTGCTGAAATTTGGTGGTTTTTTTTTTAGTTCATTTTCAGAAACTTATTCAGTATCTTTGGGTGGGGGTGTTAGGCACTTTCCCCCCCCCCTGGTGAATGCTATGTACTTACTTCTCTGTTTCTATCCCAAGTACAGGCCTCGTGGCTGTGAGTCTGGAATCGAGGGGTTAAAGGTTCCTGTACCCGATTGGCCCAGCTGCGTCAGGTGATGGGTGACTCATCTGAAGTATAAAGACCAGAGCTTCCCAGAATTCCTTCTCTTCGTCGTAGACTCTGACTGATAAGCAGTCTGTTGGTGGGGGCTGAGGCAGCCGGACCACATGGCATAGAACTTTGTGTATTTTCACCATTCCTTGGTATCAGATATTGTGTTGGGACGGATAAGGGCTGACCTTAGAGTTTTCCTGTATTTTGGTTTCAGGGTTGTATCCCTTTGGGCAGGTTTTGGAATCTCCGGTTCGACGGCCCATGGTGTGGCTGGCTGGAGCATTGTTAAATTGTTTGTCGGTTTATCCATATCCCTGACTGGGTTGTTTATATCAGGTTTGAGTTTTGTGTTCCAGTGAATAATTAAAACTGTTTTTGAACCTGAACCTGGTTTTTGACTTGTGTTACGTGGCTCTGAAGTACTTGCATTCGGGAGTCGTAACAGAGACCTTGAATGGAATGGAGAGATACAAATTTTCTACCTTCTCTATAATTTACTCAGTTTTCATCCACCATTTCTTTGATATAATCATTCGGATTAAGTTTGACCAAATCTCTCTTGTCCTAGTCCCTACAGGAACATTGCTTCAGTCTGAGGCCTGGCAGATTTGCATTGAACAGATGATTTCATGACTCTATAAGTATAACCGGAAAATAGCAAAAAATTGTGCAATTTTACTGGTGTGAAAATTCCTCTCTCAATATTGTTTTATTAGAATAGTAAATTAGGTGAGTTTGATATTCAAATCAAGATTTTTACAAAACCCTTTCTCTGTACCAATAGGCAGATCTAAATGTAAACATATTGGTGCTCACTCCTAATTTTCCTCCATTTTCTCCTTCTTATTCCAAACCTTTGATGGTTGTATATTCCTATACCAAATTGTCTGTCGTCTTCCCACTTTTCTCAAGTTCAGCATTATCATGATCCTCATATATTATAAAATGCTCTGAGACATCTTCTTATAGTAGCAATGTTACAAAATTTTGAGATTTAAAAAATCAAGTCTGCAATTTATCCCATCAGATAAAGCATAAAAATAAGTTTAATTTGACACCTAATTCACTTTCATATCTCAAGTATTTAAAAAGTTATGGCCATTTTCATACTGGGAAATGAGCATCTTGTTCCCTATTGATTTTCTATGGACATAACAAAAAAGCTGTGATCGTGAACAGTCAAAAGCCCATAACTTTCTTAAAAATTAAGAGAACTGAATGAAATTTTCAGTTATCATAGATTGAAGCATTCTGAAACAAATATAAAATAATCTTACTTGGATGACCTGAAATTAAAGCATATAATTAGTTAGTTACCCAATTGTAGCTAATTTCAGACTTCAATTACTAGATCTAAACATCTATCCATTTCTTAATAAATGATTAACATTTTTAAATAGCCTAAATGTCCAAATAATATTCACAAATAATTCACAATAAAACATGATTTTTAAACCTCATTTACATTAATTTATAGGCCAAATGGAAGGAATTCAGTGTTCAATTGCTGTAAATAAATGTCCATTTAAATCAGCTTTCTAGTGGGATCCTGTGAACGCGCTGGTTTAGAACGTTCACATTGCGGTAGATTTGTGCCCTCAAATGCCCAGAAAAATGCTGCGGGATATAATGGGCCCAAAATGAGCTACTCGCAATATTAAACTTTGTATAAAGGGATCTTTAGAAGCCCTTTTTAATGTAAAAATATACAGCATACCTTCTATTATTTGCTTTATGAGACCCTGCGGTTGCTGGTGGTCGCGGGTTTAGAGATTGATTTTTAAACTACTATAACTATTATACGAGGCCTTTAAAACTAATAATAGCTTTTGCGACAGGGTCTTTCAGCGATTTTTCGTTAATAATTAACTAGGCTGAACATCTTCGATTTGAACAGCCTAGAGAAAATCGCGTTTTAAACCCGCCCCCCTCTAAACGGCGCCAAAATCGCGCACACCCGCAGCGACAGATTTTCAGCGACGCTTCAGGTAGGCTTTGCAACATACCTACTTATAATCTTCTTATAAAGCAAATGGTTGTTACAGTTGTTTGAGCTCTCTCCCAAGCTAAATGAGCCAAAACAGCCTTCCCCAATTTCAATATGTTCTTAGATTACTTTTCAAATAGATACAGTAATTGCAATAGAATTGTCATAAAAAGCACATCAGTCAAATTTAGATAGCAAGGACCATAAAAATAACACAACCAGATCCAAAGCTGAATTGTGCAGGAAATTAATAATTACATAATTATGCCGCTTCTTCCTCACTTTTTTTTTTTTTAAATTCTCTTATAGGATATGGCTTTTACGAGAAAGCTGATAATTTATTGCCCATCTCTTAATTACCCTTCGGAAAAATAGTGGTGAGCTGCCTTCTTGAATGACTGCATTTTACGTGATAATGGTTTTAGCAGTTTTGTGCAGCCGTGTATCTTCCTGAGCCATTTCAGAGAGTAGTTAAGAATAAATTAAAGTGCTCTGGCTCTCGAGAGCATGAGGATGCCATCCCGCTTAAAAATGGCAGTTTTCCTGTCACTTTGACATCATGGAACTAGCTATGATCCTTATAATGATACATTTTTGATCATCTTTATTGCTAGCAGATTTTAATTACAGATTTAGGGGTGGCACAGTGGTGTCGACAGTAAACTCACAGTGCCTCACAGCTCCAGCGACAAGGTTCAATCCTAACCTGAAGTGTTATCTATGTGCAGTTTACGTGTTCTCCCTGTGACCGTAGAAGTTTCCTCTCAGAACATAACTATCCTCCCACATCCCAAAGACTAGCAGTGTGGCAAGTTAATTGGTTGCCGTAAATGATGATTGGATGCATGAAAATATTTATTTTTAAACTTTAGTGCAGATATTGGCGCCGACCTGTAGGGGGTATGGCTGCCTAGCCTGCAGCTGTCTGTTTTTCATTTCTCTTTTCTTATTTTTAGTTAGTTTAGTGTTTTGTTTTTAAGGAGTTCTAGCTTTTTTATGTGTGGGGAGGGGGGGGTGGGGAAGGGGGAAACTGATTTTCAGGGTCCCTACCTGGTCGGAGATGCAGCTTTTCTCCGGGCTGCACTTTCGACCTGTCCTCGCGGCCTACCAGCGGGCCTGGAGCGGTATTTCCTGAGGGGACCGCCCGGAGCATCGGCGGCGGCGGCGGCTGCGGAGCTGCGGGTCCGAGGAGCGAGGGGACCGCCCGGAGCCTCGGCATCGGCGGCGGCGGCACCGGCGGAGCTGCGGGTGTGAGGATGGCGGTGCAGCGCTGGAGCGCCATTGCGGGGCGGGCGGTGCCATGCCTGGGTCGCCATGCTGGAACTCCGGTGAGCTGGGACCGGCGTTAAAAACATCGCGGAGCTGCGGGCGGCGGCGCTGAACTTTACATCGGGAGCCTGGGATCTCGCGACGAGATCGCCAGTTGAGCTCCATTCGGCGCGGCCTTGTCGGCTCCGGAAGCCACGGTCTCGAGTAGGGAGGCAGCCGTTCCAGGGTTCCCATGCCGCTGAGAGGACTCTCCCGACGCCGGAACATCATCACCCGGCGAGGACGGCCTGGAACATCGGGCCTCCGTAGAGGCAACTGTGGAGGCCTCAATAGGCCCGACTATGGGTGGACATTGGGGATGGGACTGGACTTTGTGCCTTCCCCCATAATGGGAACCATTGTGGGGGGGAAGTTTTTATGTTAAAGCTATTTATGATTGTTGTTTGTATTCTTTTTTATGTGCTGCATTGGCAAAAGGAATTTCACTACATCTAGGTGTATGTGACAATAAATCAACCTTTGAACCTTTGAACCTTTGATATAACTAATGAAACACTTGTTCTGTTCCAAATGGAATGGTTTGAATTTAATCTTATTCTGCCTAATCCAAGAGGAAAGATACATGCAGTTGAAAGCTTGGTTGATATGAGAGCATAATCTCAATAAGACTCTTTCAAGGCAGTGACATTTAGTTTCATTCTCATTGGAGAGAAACTAATAACCAGACATGCAGACACGTAAATGTCCCAAGTTGATTGAATGTCAATCATAAGCTTGTCACTAATCTATTTTCCACTTCTTGAAGCAAATAATGGACGTTTCCAAATATCGGGATCTCAACATTACAGGGATTCTTTCTTCTCCCCAATTTACTGCTTGGTGTGTCATTGCCATTGATGAAAAACAAGTTTCTTCAGACTGTCTAGCACAAACACACATATCTCGCACAGCTATCTTGGCAACAATTCCTCCCATCCTAACTCTTGCCTGAACACATACATTTTCTCTGTCTCTGCCTCATCTGCTCCAAAAATGAAGATTTCCACTCCAGGTGACCTATTTTTTTCAGTAAATGTGATTTATCCCTGCTACTGTGGATGAAGCCCTCACCCATGTCTTCTTCATGTTCTGCCCTAGCACCTCCTGCACCCGGATGGAAAAAGGATATAGTTCCTTCGGTCCGCACCTTTCACCCCACCAGCCTCCGCATCCAACACATCATTTTCCAACATTTCTGCCACCATCAAAGAGATCCCACCACCAGTTACAGTTTCCCATCCCCACCTCTTTCTGCCATTGGGTGAGGCTACTTCCTCCCACAGCATTTGTTTTACTCATCCTTTCGTATCCGATCCACAAGTATGAACATTAAAGTCTCCAATTTCATGTATTACCCCACTAAGCCCTCTCTCTTTCACCTCCCCTGGTGTGCAGACATTTCTCCTGCCATCGTGCAACTGGGCCATTGTAGCCATTATGGAAACCTGGCTGGGAGTGGGACAGGACCAGCAGCATAATGTTCCAGGGTACTCTTTCTCCAGGAGAGATAAGAGTTAGGGGTAAATGAGAAGGGGATATTGCTTTATTGATTAAGGAGAACGTCATGGCAAGAGTCCTTGATGACCTTACCGATGGTTTGTCCAGTGAGATTATATTGGTGGAGCTGAAAAATAAAGAAGGGATGAACACCTTGTGGGGAGGGTACTTTAGGCCCCCAAATAGTATACAAGAATTAGAAGATTAAATATGCTGGGAGGTTGCAGGCAACTGCAAGACAAATAGGGTTATTATAGAATGGGTGTTTAACTTTCCAATATTGAATGGTACTGATATAGTACCAAGCGGGTAGACGGGGTGGAATTTGTCTAATATGTCCCAGAAAGTTTCCTCAGGCAGTATGTAGAGGTCCCTATAAGGGAGGGAGCAAATCTGGATCTACTCTTAGGAAATTGGGAAGGACAAGATTCAAGATTCAATTTAATTGTCACATGTACCAATTAAGGTACAGTGAAATTTGAGTTACCATGCAGCCCTCTTGTTCGAATGATCAAAACTCCGGCGTTGGGGTGGTTCGGAACACTCAAGGCGAGTCGGCTGCTTCTTACCGGAGACCACTGCTTCACGGTGTTAAAGTCCACAGGCCCTGCGATCGGAGCTCCTACACTGGTGATCCTCGGCAAAAGATCCGCGATGGTAAGTCCGCGCTGCACCCGCGGCTTGAAGCTCCGGGCCGCTCTCCAGGAAACGTGCTCCACATTGTAGGCTGCAGGGGGGGAGGACAGAGATGCGACATGGAGAGAAATTGCATCTCCGTCGAGGTGACTGGAGAAAGTTTCTCCCTATCCCCCCCTGCACCCCCCACATAAAACATACCAAGAGACATTTAAACAAACATTCAAGCCATACTTAAAATTATAAAAACAGAGACAGACTGCTGTTGAGGCGGTCATTACAGGCGCCACCCAGTGGCAAGTGACTGAAGTGTTGATGGGCGAGCCTTCTGCGACCAGTGAACAGCTTAAAACAATTATAGATAAAGACAGGGCAGGCCTACATGTTAATGGTCCAAATTGGGGCATTAATAGGAACCTGAGGGGCAGCACAGAGGAAGATGGATATCTAGATTCAGCTGTCAGCATAGGTATTTGAGGCAGGTACTAAAACAACATTTAAAGGTACATGGAAAGGAAAGATTGAGAGGGATATGGGCCAAATGTGGGTAGATGGGACTAGTGTAAATGAGGCATCTTGGTCAGCATTCTACGAGATGTTTAATTTTGTGACTTAAGGTACCGGTTAAATACAAAATTCCCTCCAATAACCTCATCCAGTAGGGATATGTAATTGAAAGAGATGGTCCATCATTTTGGTCTGTAGCCCATGATGGTATTCAGGCTCTGCCAGTTGCCTGGGAACTACTTTATTAACGAGCCTTCAGCCTGTTTTGATCAGTATCTGTAAATCTAACAATTCCTGATTTGAATATCCTCAATGGTTGGTCCTTCATGGCCTTCTTGGTTAGCAAATGTCAAGGATTCACTACTCCATGGATGAAGTAAAAATTATATCTGTCCTAAATGAATGACCATTTACTTTTCAATTGTGGCTCCTAATACCCATCAAAGGTTTTATATACCAGTCACAAGAGGGAAATGCTAAGCCTTTGAACTTTGTATTTAATTAAAGAATTAATGTAAAATAATAAGCTACGGGTGTTAGAAATCTGAAGAATGTCAGAATATCCTAGAAATATTCAACAGATTATGTAAACTCTGCAGAGAGAAAAGAAGCTGAATATGTCAGAATTAGAAAATGTTTGACAAGTTACTGGATTAATTAAGGTTTAGATATAGGATGGAAATGGAACAAAGGATAAAGGGATGGAAGGCAGAAATGATAAACCAACGAAAGACAATAAAATTTGTCCTTCTTTTGGAATATTAGAGTTTTTTAATTAGAGTTTTTAATAAATAAATCTTTCTAGCCTGAATCAAATCTTTGCTGATTTAAGTAATTGAGTGGGAGATGTTATATTGTTACATTTTCAGTGTAAACCTTGAATGGTAGAATGTTAGTTCATTGTTAGCTTGACTATTACAGTAGAAAATTTGCACACAAGGTCAGGTTTCTTTTCATCGATGTAAATTTGCATTTGGAAGATTATTTCTTGGTGTTCAGTGCATTAGAACTAATCCAGAAGAAGCCCGAATCACAGAGCAAGTTTTATTTCCTCTGAACTAGAGAGCGCTTCCAATCCTAAGAAAAGGAAGTCATTAGAACAGGATAAGGTAACAGTAGATTAGAATAACCAGTGATCAGGTGAAGAAGAAAAACAACTTCTGGATGTCAGTATACTCATTTTTTAACTTGGTACGTGACTGGAAATGTTAGTTTACATGGTTGAGGAGGGACCTCATTGAAACGTACAGACTAATGGAAGTCATAGAAAGAGTGGATGTGGAAAGGATATTTCCACTGGTGAGAGAGTCTAGGACCAAATGTCATAGCCTCAGAATTAAAGGGCGCTCTTTTAGAAAGGGGGCGAGGAGGAACTTATTTATTCAGAGGGTAGTTCATCTTTGGAAATCATTGCCAAGTCATTGCCAGGCCAAGTCAGTAGATATGTTTAAGGCAGAGATAGACACATTCTTGATTAGAACGGGTGTCAAGGATTATGGGGAACAGGCAGGAAAATGGGTTTATGAGGCAGAGATCAGCTATGATTGAATGGCAGAGTTGACTAGATGGGCCGAATGGCCTAATTCTACTTCTATAACTTGAACTTTTGTGAACATGAATTATTATCATCAATCCTTCTGATGAAAGGTTTTTGACTTGAAATCTTAACTCGGTAGATCTTTCCCCAGGTGCTGACTGACCTACTACATGTTTCCAGCTTTTCCTTTATTTCAGATTTCCACAACCTGCAGGTTTAGATTTTCATCACTGAACTTTAATGTTATAAGTGAACTAATATTTGAAATTTGCCCTTAGTGCAAAACATTTTCTTTAGCAACCAATGTATCTATTAATTTTTGCCAGTTCTTTTCAGAGTAGATATAGTATTGACAGAAATGAATCCAGTCAGAGAGAATGGGAAAATTTAGATATGCCTCTGCCTCCAATGCACGAGCCACAGGGAATTCATCAGACATGCTCCTGGAAATCATCAGATGCTCCTGGAAATCATCAGACATATTCCTGGATTTCAAGATGCTCCGAGGAGATTGCAGTTGCAAATATATTTAGATAAGAGCAACTTCAGAAAATGAGGTTGCTCTCTGTAATCAAAAGAGAACCCCAGGCAGTCTGTGTCACAAATTGGAAAAGTTGCGCATTCTTTAACCTTTCAGTGTTTACTCATTAAATCATGGAAGGTCATTCAACCATTCAAACCTGCTTCAACATTCAATTAGATTATGTGTGATTTTCATCTTGACTCCGTTTATATATCTTGGTTCCCCAATACTTGATACAAGGGCCTAAAATATTCATCTAATTTTTTATCAATTCAGAGGGTCAAGCTCTAATTTTAGGCTTGCATCCTCTTTATGTAATTTACTGGCTAGTGTGTTTCTCATCTCCAATCCCATCAAATAATTTAATTACCATTAATTCTTTAACCGTTAAATTTTCAAACGGATTTGTCATAAATGATTGAGGAAAGCTAAGACTAAAACTAACTCATCTAACCTCTCCCCATTATTTATTTATCATTTGTATCATTTATGGTTTGAGTTATATGGGTGGACAGTTAAAGGGTGGCACGGCAGTAGAGTTGCTACCTTACAGCGTCAGAGACCTGGGTTCGATCCTGACTACGGGTGTTGTCTGTACGGAGTTTGTATATTCTCCCCGTGACCTGGGTGGGTTTTCTCTGGGTGCTCTAGTTTCCTCCCACACTTCAAAGACGTACAGGTTAATTGGCTAATTGGCTTTGGTAAAATTGTAAATAGTCCCTAGTGTGTGTAGGGATAGTGTTAGTGTGTGGAAATCGCTGGTCGGCATGAACTCGGTGGGCCAAAGGGCCTGTTTCCATGCTGTATCTCTAAACAAAACTAAAGTTATGGTAGTCCAATTCATAAATCAATCACAGTGAATAACAACAACTTGAATTTATGCAATAATTTAATGAAGCCAACCGAGGCACCTTACAGAAGTGACATCAAACCATGTCACATAAGGAGGAATTAGGACAAAGTAAGTAAATGCCTGGTGAAAGAAGAAGAAACTGGCAAAGAGGTAAAATGCTTCAGGAGGGAATTCCTGAGCTGAGAGTCAAGACAGCAGAAGAATCCTCAGCAAGTTGTAGGGGACATGAAAGTCGGGGTTGGAGTTTCCTGTTTTACTATTTATTTTTCACTTGCTTTCTTAGATACGAGTACACTGCATGGCAACAAGATTCAAATGGAATTGACATTTGTAAGTACACGCAGTAGGCTCTGCATGAAAATATCTGCAACTCATGAGGCATTTTGCTTTTATATAACCTGACATGAGGTTTTCTTTACACTCGTTGTTATTCCTTTTACAATATCCTTTGTGAATTATCTTTCAGTTTATGTCTTTCTAGTCTATCCTTTGCTGCAGAAAGAGTGTTGTACTTATATAGTGCCTTTCATGACCTTCACAGTCAATGAAGTTCTTTGAAATTCAGTCAGAGTTGTCCTGTCGGAACCGTGACAGCTTATCAGAAGAAATATCTTGAACTTACAGAAGAAGTAGAGTCCAAATTGACAGTTCCTGTGTTGAACTTTGAACAGCTGATCTGTGTACGAAGGTCTGAATCCATCTCCACCAATTAAAATACCTGATTGTGTAGTTATGTGAAAGACAATGATTGTAATTTAGAACAATTGAACTAATCAATTTTATTTTGTAATTGAAATCATGTTTGTAATGTTCTGTGAAATTGGGCAAATGCACTTTAAAAAGATACAAATGGATAGAATGTGCTGAAGATATAACAGTATGAATACTGTTAAAAAGTCAAAGATTTATGGAAACATGCCCTTCGGCCTACCATGCCTCTGCTGCCCATCAAACAGCCTTTTACACATGTCCCAACTTCTTATTTTCCCTTGTTCCCATCAACCATCTGCAGATAATACCACACACATGCAAACTCCACACATACAGCACTGGAGTTTAAGTGGGAATCTGAATAATTGGACCTGTTAGGCAGCAGCTCTACTGGCAACACCAATGTGTTATACATATGAAGATTAGTCAGAAGACTTCTGAGGAAGAGGTTGTATGAGTTGCAGATCACTACGTACTCATGATCAATGTGTGCTACACCACCAGAAGCTTTTCAAAAAAACAGTTTATTTTGTTGTCAATGCCACTTTTCCTTTCTCTTTTCATTCTATTCAAAATACCTTGTTTTCACTCTTTGTTTTTCCCTTCTGTACCTGTTTGATTTTGAATTTGCCATCGCTATTAGAGCATCATGGTGGCATAATAGTAGAGCTATTACCATACAGCATTGAAGAACTAAAGGGTTAGTTAGCAGTCTTGTTGTACGTGCCCCCTTGGGCAAGAGTGACCATAATATGGTTGAGTTCTTCATTAGGATGGAGAGTGACATTGTTAATTCAGAAACAATGGTTCTGAACTTAAAGAAAGGTAACTTTGAGGGTATGAGACGTGAATTGGCCAAGATTGACTGGCAATTAATTCTAAAAGGGTTGACGGTGGATATGCAATGGAAGACATTTAAAGACTGCATGGATGAACTACAAAAATTGTTCATCCCAGTTTGGCAAAAGAATAAATCAGGGAAGGTAGTGCATCCGTGGATAACAAGGGAAATCAGGGATAGTATCAAAGCGAAGGATGATGCGTACAAATTAGCCAGAAAAAGCAGCATACCGGAGGACTGGGAGAAATTCAGAGACCAGCAGAGGAGGACAAAGGGCTTAATTAGGAAAGGAAAAATAGATTATGAAAGAAAACAGTCAGGGAACATAAAATCTGACTGCAAAAGTTTTTATAGATATGTGAAAAGAAAGAGATTAGTTAAAACAAATGTAGGTCCCTTGCAGTCAGAAACAGGTGAGTTGATCACGGGGAACAAGGATATGGTGGACCAATGAATAACTACTTTGGTTCCGTCTTCACTAAGGAAGACATAAATAATCTGCCGGAAATAGCAGGGGACCGCGGGTCAAAGGAGTTGGAGGAATTGAGTGAAATCCAGGTTAGCCGGGAAGTGGTGTTGGGTAAATTAAATGGATTAAAGGCCGATAAATCCCCAGGGCCAGATAGGCTGCATCCCAGAGTACTTAAGGAAGTAGCTCCAGAAATAGTGGATGCATTAGTAATAATCTTTCAAAACTCTTTAGATTCTGGAGTAGTTCCTGAGGATTGGCGGGTAGCAAACGTAACCCCACTTTTTAAGAAGGGAGGGAGAGAGAAAACGGTGAATTACAGACCAGTTAGTCTAACATCGGTAGTGGGGAAACTGCTAGAGTCAGTTATTAAAGATGGGATAGCAGCACATTTGGAAATTGGTGAAATCATTGGACAAAGTCAGCATGGATTTACAATAGGTAAATCATGTCTGACGAATCTTATAGAATTTTTCGAGGATGTAACTAGTAGCGTGGATAGGGGAGAACCAGTGGATGTGGTGTATCTGGACTTCCAGAAGGCTTTCGACAAGGTCCCACATAAGAGATTAGTTTACAAACTTAAAGCACACGGCATTGGGGGTTCAGTATTGATGTGGATAGAGAACTGGCTGGCAAACAGGAAGCAAAGAGTAGGAGTAAACGGGTCCTTTTCACAATGGCAGGCAGTGACTAGTGGGGTACCGCAAGGCTCAGTGCTGGGACCCCAGCTATTTACAATATATATTAATGATCTGGATGAGGGAATTGAAGGCAATATCTCCAAGTCTGCGGATGACACTAAGCTGGGGGGCAGTGTTAGCTGTGAGGAGGATGCTAGGAGACTGCAAGGTGACTTGGATAGGCTGGGTGAGTGGGCAAAAGTTTGGCAGATGCAGTATAATGTGGATAAATGTGAGGTTATCCATTTTGGTGGCAAAAACAGGAAAGCAGACTATTATCTAAATGGTGGCCGACTAGTAAAAGGGGAGATGCAGCGAGACCTGGGTGTCATGGTACACCAGTCATTGAAAGTGGGCATGCAGGTGCAGCAGGCAGTGAAGAAAGCGAATGGTATGTTAGCTTGGACAGCGGAGGAGGGTCAGGGCGGTGAGTACTTAAATCGGGCACGGGGCTTGTTTTCACAGAGGCCCGGGACCGTTGGAGACAGCAGAGGAGGGTCAGGGCGGTGAGTACTTAAATCGGGCACGGGGCTTGTTTTCACAGAGGCCCGGGACAGTTGGAGACAGCGGAGGAGGGTCAGGGCGGTGAGTACTTAAATCGGGCACGGGGCTTGTTTTCACAGAGGCCCGGGACCGTTGGAGACAGCGGAGGAGGGTCAGGGCGGTGAGTACTTAAATCGGGCACGGGGCTTGTTTTCACAGAGGCCCGGGACCGTTGGAGACAGCGGAGGAGGGTCAGGGCGGTGAGTACTTAAATCGGGCACGGGGCTTGTTTTCACAGAGGCCCGGGACCGTTGGAGACAGCGGAGGAGGGTCAGGGCGGTGAGTACTTAAATCGGGCACGGGGCTTGTTTTCACAGAGGCCCGGGACCGTTGGAGACAGTGGAGGAGGGTCAGGGCTTACCAAATCCCGTAACGTTCCACACTCCATAGGGAGGGTTTCTGGGGAAGCCGCTGATTGGTGGAAGCAGACTAGAGGAAGCAGCTGATTGGGTGCGACCTCAGGTTAGCATTTATGCTTTATGGTTAAAGGTTCAGTGCTTTAGTAAAGGTAAAGTGGGCTAAGGGTACAGTGGGCTAAAGGTACAGTGCTTTTTGTTTATATAATAAAGGTACGGTTTAAAGGGCAAGAGGGAGCAGTTGTTGTGAGTCAGATACCTGCTGATTTCTCCCAGCAGTTTCTATTGTATTGTACTGGTATCGGATCCAGGGTAAGGTGAGAGAATGACAGTCAGAGCAGTGTACTGTTCTGGATGTCAGATGTGGGAGGTCATGGTGTCGGATGGCCCTCCAGACGTCCACATCTGCACCAGGTGCAGAGAGATGGGGCTCCTAAGGGACCGTATTAGGTTCCTGGAGCAGCAGCTCGATGACCTCTGTCTTGTCAGGGAGAGTGACGAGGTCATAGAGGGGAGTTATAGGGAGGTGGTCACTCCAAAACCACAGGAGAGAGACATATGGGTCACGCTAAGGAAGGGCAAGGGGCAGAGGCAGGAACGAGGGAGTACTCCAATGTCGGTACACCTTGCAAATAAGTACTCCTGTTTGAGTACGGATGAGGATGACAGCCTGCCCGGGAGTAGCAACAGCGGACGGGCCTCCAGCACAGAGACCGGCCCTGTTGCTCCGAAAGGTAGGGAAAAAAAGAAGAGGGCAATAGTAATTGGGGACTCTATTGTTAGGGGGTCGGATAGGCGTTTCTGTGGACGCAGTCGGGAGACCAGGATGGTGGTCTGCCTCCCTGGTGCCAAGGTCTCGGACGTGTCTCAACGCATCCAAGATATCCTGAAATCAGAGGGAGAGGAGCCTGAGGTCGTGGTACATATTGGTACAAATGACATAGGTAAAAAAAGTGAAGAGGTCTTGAAGGGAGGATTTAGGGTGTTGGGAGGAGAGTTAAGGAAAAGGACCAAAAAGGTAGCAATCTCAGGATTACTGCCTGTACCACGCGACAGTGAGAGTAAGAATGGAGCGAGGTGGAGGATAAAGGCGTGGCTGAAAGACTGGTGCAGAGGGCAGGGATTCAAGTTTCTGGATCATTGGGACTTCTTTTGGGGAAGGTGGGACCTGTACAGAGAGGATGGGTTGCACTTGAACCCGAGGGGGACCAACATCCTGGCGGGGAAATTTGCAAAGGTCACTGGGGAGACTTTAAACTAGAATGGTTGGGGCGAGGGACTCAAATAGAGAAAGCTAGTAAACCGAATGGGAGGCAGGAAGCAGAAAAGGGAAGCACTCGGACACAAGAGGAGAAAGAAAAAAAAGGAAATAAACAGAGAAGAAGAGACGGGGGGTTTCTTAAATGTGCATATTTTAATGCTAGGAGCATTGTAAGAAAGGTGGATGGGCTTAGAGTCTGGATAGACACATGGAAGTATGATGTTGTGGCGATCAGTGAAACATGGTTGCAGGAGGGCTGTGATTGGAAACTAAATATTCCAGGATTTCGTTGCTTCAGGTGTGATAGAATTGGAGGGGCAAGAGGTGGTGGTGTTGCATTGCTAGTCAGGGAAGATATTACAGCAGTGCTTTGGAAGGATAGATTGGAGGGCTCATCTAGGGAGGCTAGGGAAGCGGAAAATCAAAATGTGACAGGAGGATCCAGAATGTGTGAAGATAAAGCTCTAGATGTAAAAGGGGCAAAAACGGAAAGGAAGGGTAGTAAAAATCATCTGAAAGTGCTTTATCTAAATGCACGGAGTATTCGAAATAAGATAAATGAATTAACGGTGCAATTAAGTATATATGGTTATGATATCGTGGCCATTACGGAGACATGGCTGCAAGGGGATCAGGACTGGGAGTTAAATATAGAGGGGTACTCGACAATTAGAAAAGATAGACAGGAAAGAAAGGGAGGAGGGGTGGCCCTTTTAATAAGGGAGGGAATAACGGCAATAGAGAGGAAGGATATTGCGTTGAAGGATCAGGATAGTGAAACAGCTTGGGTACAGATAGAGAATAACAAGGGGAAAAAAACACTAGTGGGTGTAATTTATAGACCTCCAAATAGCTGTGACGCTGTTAGTCAGAACATAAATCTGCAAATAGTTGACGCATGTAAAAAGGGAACTGCTGTAATCATGGGGGACTTCAATTTTCATATTAATTGGGCAAACCAAACTGGGCAGGGTAGACTAGAGGAAGAGTTTATAGAATGTATTAGAGACGGGTTCCTAGAACAGTATGTCACAGAACCGACAAGGGGGGAGGCAATCTTGGATCTGGTCCTGTGTAATGAAGCAGGATTGATTAAAAATGTCATAGTTAGGGACTCGTTGGGAACAAGTGACCACAATATGGTCGAATTCCATATTTAAATAGAAGGGGAGCAGGTTGAAACTCAGGCTAGGGTGCTTAGTCTAAATAAGGGGGATTATGAAGGTATGAGGACTGAGCTGATCAAAGTTGACTGGGATAGCAGACTCAAGAATAAGACGGTACATGAGCAGTGGTGTACGTTTAAGGATCTACTGTATAACCTTCAAGAACAATTTATTCCTATGAAGAAAAAAAGGGGTAAGGGTAAGAACAGTCAGCCATGGCTCAGTAAAACTATAAAGGATAGTATTCGGCTGAAGGCAGGGCATATAAGGTAGCCAGAGATAGTGGGAGGGTAGAGGATTGGGAAGCATTTAAAGGTCAGCAAAGAATAACTAAGAGATTAATTAAGACGGGGAAAATAGACTATGAAAGGAATTTAGCGAACAACATAAAAACTAATAGTAAGAGTTTTTATAGCTATATAAAAAGAAAAAGGGTGGCTAAGGTGAACGTTGGTCCATTGGAGGGTGAGACTGGAGAGTTGTTGGTGGGGAACATGGAAATGGCAAAGGCATTAAACGAGTATTTTGTATCAGTCTTCACCATAGAAGACACAAAAAATATTCCAACGCTGGATAATCAGGGGGTGGTAGGAATGGAGGAGCTAAATACTATTAAGATCACCAAGGAGGTGGTATTAGGGAAATTAATGAGACTGAAGGAGGATAAATCCCCTGGGCCTGATGGATTACATCCAAGGGTCTTGAGGGAGATAGCGGTGGGGATTGTGGATGCATTGGTGATAATTTTCCAAAACTCCCTGGAGGCAGGAACGGTCCCAGTGGATTGGAAAATGGCCAATGTAACACCTATATTTAAAAAAGGAAGTAGACAGAAGGCGGGTAACTATAGACCGGTTAGTCTAACATCGGTGGTGGGTAAAATGTTAGAGACAATTATTAAAGAAACACTAACGGGGCACTTGGATAAACATGACTTCATCGGACAGAACCAGCATGGTTTTGTGAAGGGGAAATCCTGTTTAACGAATCTGCTCGAATTCTTTGAGGAAGTAACAACCCGGGTGGATAAAGGGGAACCGGTGGATGTGGTATACTTGGACTTCCAAAAGGCTTTTGACAAGGTGCCACATAAGAGACTCGTGCTAAAAATAAAAAATTATGGGATTGGGGGTAATATATTAGCATGGGTAGAGGATTGGCTGACAAATAGGAAGCAGAGAGTGGGGATAAATGGTTCATACTCGGGATGGCAACCGGTAACTAGCGGGGTTCCGCAAGGGTCGGTGCTGGGACCCCAGTTGTTCACAATTTATATAAATGATTTGGAGGAGGGAACCAAGTGTAATATATCAAAATTTGCGGACGATACAAAAATGGGAGGAAAAGTTGGGGATGAGGAGGATAGGAAGAGTCTGCAAATGGATATAGATAAGCTAGGTGAGTGGGCAACAACTTGGCAGATGAAATTTAATACTAATAAATGTGAAGTCATTCACTTTGGGAAAAAAAATGATAGGGCAAGTTATTTTCTAAATGAGGAGGAGCTGCGTTGTAATGCAACGCAAAGGGATCTAGGGGTATTAGTACATGAATCACTAAAAGTCAGTATGCAGGTGCAGCAAGCAATCAGGAAGGCCAATGGAGTTTTGGCCTTTATTGCTAGGGGGATTGAGTATAAAAACACGGAGGTCTTGCTGCAGCTGTACACAGTATTAGTGAGACCACATTTGGAATACTGTGTACAGTTCTGGGGTCCATACTTAAGGAAGGATGTACTAGCCCTGGAGGCAGTGCAGCGAAGGTTTACAAGATTAATTCCTGCAATGAGGGGATTGACATATGAGGAAAGGTTAAGTAAGCTGGAGCTCTACTCTTTGGAGTTTAGGAGAATGAGAGGCGATCTCATTGAAACATATAAGATCGTGAGGGGCCTTGATCGGGTGGATGCACCGAGGATGTTCCCAATGATCGGGGAAACTAGAACTAAGGGACATAGTTGCAGAATAAGGGGGGGCTCTTTTAAAACTGAGATGAGGAAGAACTTCTTCACCAAGAGGGTGGTTAATTTATGGAATTCACTGCCCCAGGGAGCAGTGGAAGCAGAAACGTTAAATATATTTAAGTCTAAAATAGATGGTTTTTTAGCTGCCGAGGGGATAAGGGGCTACGGGGAGAGGGCAGGGATATGGACCTAGGTATGGTTAGTATAGTAAGACCTGAGTGATCTCCTGGACAAGTGTCGATCGCCTGGATTGGGGTCGGAGAGGAATTTCCCGGATTTTTTTTTCCCGAATTGGACCTGGGTTTTTATCCGTTTTTTTGCCTCCCCCAGGAGATCACGCGGTTCTTGGGGTGGAGAGGGGTGATAGCGGTATAAAGGGGAGGGTAGTGTCTTGTGTTCTGTGTCTTGTGTCTACTGTTTGTGGGTAAGTGTGTCTGTTTAGTGTTCAGCCATGAGCGAATGGCGGTGCGGGCTCGACGGACCTGGTGGTCTACTCTCGCACCTACTTTCTATGTTTCTATGTTTCTATGTTTCTATGTTTCTATAGCCAAAGGATTTGAGTATAGGAGCAGGGAGGTTCTACTGCAGTTGTACAGGGTCTTGGTGAGACCACACCTGGAGTATTGCGTACAGTTTTGGTCTCCAAATCTGAGGAAGGACATTATTGCCATAGAGGGAGTGCAGAGAAGGTTCACCAGACTGATTCCTGGGATGTCAGGACTGTCTTATGAAGAAATACTGGATAGACTTGGTTTATACTCTCTAGAATTTAGGAGATTGAGAGGGGATCTTATAGAAACTTACAAAATTCTTAAGGGGTTGGACAGGCTAGATGCAGGAAGATTGCTCCAGATGTTGGGGAAGTCCAGGACAAGTGGTCACAGCTTAAGGATAAGGGGGAAATCCTTTAAAACCGAGATGAGAAGAACTTTTTTCACACAGAGAGTGGTGAATCTCTGGAACTCCCTGCCACAGAGGGTAGTCGAGGCCAGTTCATTGGCTATATTTAAGAGGGAGTTAGATGTGGCCCTTGTGGCTAAGGGGATCAGAGGGTATGGAGTGAAGGCAGGTACGGGATACTGAGTTGGATGATCAGCTATGATCATATTGAATGGCGGTGCAGGCTCAAAGGGCCGAATGGCCTACTCCTGCACCTAATTTCTATGTTTCTATGTTTCTAAGATCTGGGTTTGATCCTGACTACAGGTGCTGTGTCTACGGAGTTTGTATGTTCTCCCTGTGACCTGCGTGGGCTTTCTTTGAGATCTTTGGTTGCCTCCCACAATCCAAAGACATGTAGGTTTGTAAATTAATTGGCTTGGTATAAATGTAAATTGGCCCTAGTGTGTGTAGGATAGTGTTAGTGTGCGGGGATCGCTGGTTGGTGTGGTCTCGGTGGGCCAAAGGTTCTGTTTCTGTGCAGTATCTCTAAACACTAACCTTTAAACATTGTGTTCTTGCTCTGTTTACTTTCTTTCTCATTCCTTAAGTTTCATCTCTGAAGCAGGCATAGTGTTATTCCTGTTGTTGACCAAGATCACTAAAAGCTCCTTTGCTGTTCACAGAACTGCGATCAACCTGTTCTCCCAGAAGATGTGAATAAAAAAGATTTTTGAACTGCAGGTTGCAGCATTAACTTAACAAGATGTGCAGTAAGATGTAATAAAAACAGAAATAGCTGTAAATAGTAAGGTCTGGTGGTATCGATAGAAAGAAAAATAGAATTAACATATCAAATTGAGGACATTTTGCCACAAGAGGAAAAAAAAGATTTAAAAAAAGCTCATTTTAAGTTGCAAAGAAAATGGTGGGAATGATGGATAGGACAAAGAGAATATTTATGATTGGATGACGAAGAGATGCCATGGGATAAGCCCCAGTAGAGGAAGTCCCAGAGTAGGGGGAGGAAGAGCTCCACATCGTGGCAGGCTTAGTGGTATAAAGGTGAGGCCTCTGCTGAAGAATGACTGCTGTGCATTTGAAAGAGGAAGGTCAGGGTGTATAGTGAAAACTTCATCTTTGATACTTTCCCCAGTCAATCCATCATTGTGCCCATAATATGGCAAGTGACAGCAACTGATTTTGTGCACATAATTGATATATAATAGTCTCCTATTTATTGCAAAATTAGTCTTCATATTAACTGGAAGTTGCTGCAGTTTATTTACTCTGTTCTTTAAGTGGACACATTACATGTTAACATGTCTTTGTTTGCTGTGCAATAGACAATTTGCTGCAAGTTATTCCTTCAATTTATTTGGTGGGCACTATGTTGGAAATATACTTTCTTTTTTTTAAATAGTGAGAATTTTTGAAGTTTAATTGTTATGCTGCTCATCTGGTGAGTATTTTCTAATTCTTTAAGGATATGTCCAGTGCAGGGAGTCATTAAACAACTTATCAATGTTCGAAACAGTGGGAAAATCCATTTCACGGCCGAGTATCATGGAATTTAGCTACTCAGCTTCACAAGAAGATATGGTATGAGTGACCTTTTTCATGAATGCAGTCAACTAATCATTCATAGAATAAAAATCCATGTCCTTTTCACAATAATTGCATCAAAGCCATAGACCTTCTATAGACCTTCAGAAACTGGTAATTTTTTAGGTATCCAGAAATAATTTCTGAAGATTCCTATCTCCCTACACATGTTATTTAAAGTTAAACTGCACTTCTTCAAAAGTGCATCAATTTGTTTTTCTATATATGGGAACCATTTCAAGTGACTGACCTTGAAAGTGGGAAATTACTTTATTCTTCAACAAAGTCTAAATCACCCCCTCCTTCCACTCAGCACTCTTCTTCTCCAACAAAGCCAAGCTAAAACATATTCACATTCCGAAGAAAGCATTAATCTTCACTGACAGTTAAAGCGGATGGATTTAAGTTGCTTTTTTTTCAATCTATATGCTCTTCTCTGTGGAAGAAAAGGTGGTACAGAGGCACAATGGTAGAGTTGCTGCCTTGCAGCACCAGAGAACTGGATTCGATCCTAACTGTGGGTGCTATCAGTACAGAGTTTTTACGTTCTCCCTGTGACCGCATGGGTTCTCTCTGGGTGCTCCGGTTTCCTCCCATACTCCAAAGGCACAAGGGTTTGTAGGTTAATTGGGTTTGATAAAATTGTAAATTGTTCCTAGTGTGTAGGATAGTGCTAGTGATTGCTGCTCGGCCCGGACGCAGTGGGCTGAAGGGCCTGTTTCCACGCTGTGTGTCTAATGTCTAAAGTCTATGATTTTTATTTTGAGTTGGCTTAGCCTGGGTGAGTAACTGAAGTGCATTTTGTATCAGGAACTCACTGCAGACATGTTGCACCTGCTGTGGAGAGAATTAATAAGCTGAGTGCCAATGAAGACGTCTGCTTTGTACTGTGAAAGCATTGAGAAAGAATGACTAGTTTATTGAGAAGTAAAATTACAATATAGCTAGTGAAATTACCACACTTTCCCTCCATAGCTTTCTCTTTCTATCAGTTCAGTCAGTCATCAAATAAAAAAAGATAGACACTAAATGCTGGAGTAACTCAGTGGACCAGGCAGCATCTCTGGAGAGAAAGAATGGGTGAACTATCCAGAAATGCTGCCTGACACACTGTGTTACTCCAGCATTTTGTGTCCATCTTTGGTTTAAACCAGCATCTACATTTCCTTCCTACAACATCAAATAAAAAATACGTATGCTGGAAATCTACAATATAAGCAGATAATGCAGGAGACACTCAACAAGCCAGGCAGCATCAGAAGAAGGAGAAACTGTTAAGATGAATGATACCCTCACAGGAACAAGTCAATAGTTCATTCTATTCTGGTCTTCTCCATCAGAACAAGGCATCAAACTGATGTTCTGGAGGACACACCACTTCTCACACTCTTCTCTACCCTTCCCATCTGGATCTCAATGCTATCTCTGAATAGCTTTTCAATGGTTGGATCTGACTCAGTATCACTGTGCATGCATCAATAATGTCTTGCTACTTCTTGTCCTATAAGAGCAGATAGGTATTAGAGGTGGATTCCTTCAGAATTTCAGAGCATGAGTCTAGGAAACATTTCCATCTCTTAACATCTGGCTGGACAGATGCAGCAGGCTGCTTGTTTAATTTACTACCAGTTATGTTTTATTCAATTCCATTTTTGGCCAGTTTGTAAATAACCTTATCCTGCATTTTTAAGAGCTGAATGATATAGATAACAATTTTAATGGTTGCGAAATTGCAGACATTCAAGTAAATAATTATATTTCAAATGTCTAATCCGAACATAATGCCAAGATATACTAATTTCATCTGCCTGCACATGATCGATATCCCTCCATTCCCTTCAGATCCGTGACCATCTAAAACCCTCCTGAATGCCAATTAGCAAAATCTGTCAACACAAAGGGCAGATGTTGGTTAAAATAGCTTCAGTTATTTCTTTCATTTGCCCTGGATATCATGAGTGTTATTGGAGTTGTTCTTACTCAAGCAAGTGGATGGAGTTTCATCATATTGCTGACTTGTACCTCATATGTTGGTGACATGGCTTCAGGGAAACAGAAGGTGAGACACTTGCTGCACTATGCCCGGCTTTGGCTTTTTGCAGATAAAGTATTTTTGTAATAGGTCCAGTTAAGTTATTTGGTTAATTATTATTTGGCTACTCTCCTAGTATGTTAATGGTTAGAAAC
Source organism: Amblyraja radiata (assembly GCF_010909765.2). Classification (NCBI taxonomy): domain Eukaryota; kingdom Metazoa; phylum Chordata; class Chondrichthyes; order Rajiformes; family Rajidae; genus Amblyraja; species Amblyraja radiata. The sequence goes on from NC_045958.1 coordinate 84,301,186, forward strand.
TCAGTGATACTAATGAAATGAAATGTCAAAGGTCTTTCATGTGGAACATAGAAAAATACAGAATTGGCCCATGGCCCACAATGTTTGAGTCAAAGATGATGCCAAGATAAACTGATTTCATCTGCCTGTATGTGATCCATATCCTTCCATTCCCTGCAAATCCATGTGCCCATCTAAAAGCCTCTTAAATACCACTGTTGTATCTGCATCCACCGCCGCCCCTGGCAGCACATTCCAGGCACTCATCACTCTCTGTGTATGAAAAAACGTGCTCAGCGCATCTCCATTAAACTTGTCCCTCTCACTTTAAAGTGATGCCTTCTAATATTTGTTATTTTCACCCTGGGAAAGGTTATGACTACCAAGCCTATCTATGCCTCTCATAATTGTATACACGTTTCCTGTTTTCCCCTGATTCCCACTGATTTTAATTTCTCCAGAGTGATAATTGCTTACTGGGAGAAATAATGAGCTGTTTGCAAATGTTTCAGGCTTGTTTTTTGCATTTGTGCATCAGATTCCATGTCCTTGATAATGAGAAGGTTTGTGAAATCTAATCCACCTCCTCCTCTAGCTGTTTAATTATCTGCCACCATTCATGACACGATAGGGGAGGACTACAGAGCTTCAGACAGATCTATTCATTGTGAGTTCAGAGCCTTGAACATTGTGTTCCCAGGAAGCAATGGCAGAAAATGGCATCAATGGCAGTAGCCTTGCCTCAAGAATATCCTTGTGCAAATTAATTGAATCAAGCATACACTCTGATATAGCAAGTCAATACACATAACAGGGCGACATCATTATATATTTAGTACATTATATGCCCACTACAGTTCTTTATCAAGTCTTTTACATGATTTGGCATGGCATTGACCAGTTTCCGACAGATTCCGAGGTTTATTTTCATTGCGATATCCCAGCTGAATCATAGCCTCTATGAGTTTCTGACCTGTGGTACAGTCCTATCCATCCAATCTCTCCTGGATAATTGACCACAAATTCTAAATTGGATTCAGACCAGGTGAGTTACCAGACCAGTCATAGACACATATTCCCTTCAGCTAGCAAAATCGGGCCACGATCTTTGATGTGTGGCACGCTACAAAGTCTTGACAGAATATTCCAGATTCATCTTGAAAAGTCTTCGCCATTTCCGGCACCACTCTTCACTGCAAAACATCGCTGTATTGTGGGTATTTCATCATTCCATCAACTGGATATAGCTGACCAAAACCATAGTAGCTGAAACAATCCCAGAACATTTTATTTTCAGAATGTTTGATGAACTGGTCAATGTGGCTATTTTCTCACCGACTCTCTGACTGAATTCTGAACATGTTGGCTACATTGGTCCTGAACCAGGAAATGGCTTTTGTCATTGAATAACACCTCTCTCCAGTCTTCACATGTCCAATTTTTAAAGTTTGCCCACTGGTATCATTTGTTCTTCATTGCAGCAGTTAGAATTTGTTTTAATCTCAGGTCTTCAGGTTATACATCCAACTTCAATGTTATATCAAAGTCATGTGAGTGACGACGTGAAGAGGCCGCCAGCCCGCATGCGCGTCAATACGTCGAAGCATCGCGCGAGAATCGGAGCAGTATGAAATTGCTCTGGCAGGTAAGGGTTTTTTTTTTGTTTCAGGAACTGGCCACTGCTCCAAAAATAGGTGCAGCGAGCCTAGAGAAGCTGGCACAGTTTGTGCAGCTGCCGCCGTGGAGTCGCCATAAGGAGCTGGCGGTGTAAATTTTTGACTGCCAGCATGGCCGGGACAGCGACCACCACGGAGGCTCAGTACGTAGCTGGCGACTAAAATTAGCGGCTGCCGGCACGGCCGGGACAGTGACCGCCGCGAAGGCTCAGTACGTAGCTGGCGGCGAAAATTATCGGCTGCCGGCGCGGCCGGGACAGCGACCGCCGTGGAGGCTCCGTAAAGGAGCTGGCGGCTGGAATTTAATCGGTTGACGGCTCGGCCGAACCAACCGCCGTGGAGGCCTTAAATAAATAAATAAATAAGAAACAAACACATAAATAAATAAATAAATAAATGGATAGATGGATGAATAAAAAGGAAGCTGGCAGCTTTATTCATTAGGCTCATGGCTCGGCCGGTGCAGCTATCGCCATTATGGCTTAGCAGCCTGTTGGTCCAGGCTTACAACACTGGCAGGCGTGACCTGTCCAGTGAGCCCGCTGAGGCTCCGAAGGAGCAGCTGGCCAAACGAGCAGCTTGTCAATCCAGGCTGGGAGAAACTGTCAGAGCGATCTGCCAAAAAAGGCAGAAGGCTGTTGAATTAAGCTAAGAGTACTAAGGCTCTGAAGGAACAGAAGGGGCCAAAAGTAGCAGCCTGGCTAACCAGGCTGGGAGTAAAACTGGCAGCGTGCCCTGCACAGTAAGCTCCAGCAAGGCTCCTAAGAGGCTGTAGGTCGAAGTAGCAGTCTGTCCGATGGGGCTCAAAATGTAGTCAGACTTGGTCTGCAATGGAATGTCGCTGAAGCTCCAACAAGAAGGGCGACCAGGGGTCAGAGACGCTGGCAGGTAAGGAATTTTGTTTCAGGAACGGGCTGCTACTTTGAAAATAGGTGCAGCGGGCCTGGAGAAGCTGGCACAGCATGTGCAGCTATTGCAGTGGAGGCTCTGAAAAGGAGCAGGCGGCTGGAATCAATCGGCTGACGGCTCGGCCGGTGCAGCTACCACCGTGGAGGCTCCGTAAAGGAGCAGGCGGCCGCATTCAATAAGCTGACGGCTTGGCCGTTGCAGCTACCGCCATTAGGCTCCGAGTTGCAGCAGGTGGCCAGATTCAGTAGGCTGACGGCACGGCCGGTGCAGCTACCGCCATTGAGGCTCACCTCCGTTTTGGGGCTCCAAGGGAGCAGGCGACTAGTCACGGAGAGCTGACGAGTTCAGCCGTACAGACACCTCCGTTGAGGCTCAAAAAGGGATCCAGCCAGATGCCTGTAGGAAGCAACACCTGGCTCAGGGTTGCATTATATTCTTCCCCTCTAGACTCCGTTAAAGCCCCAGAAGAGAGCAAGCCCAGACTCGGTGTCATAAGCAGGTGCGACCTGTTCAGTCAGTATATAATACAATTGTGCTCCTGGTTCAGGAGACACTTACAGGCTGCTCCAGTCAGATGCCTGTGGAAGCAACACCTGGCTCAGGGTTGCGTTGTATATCCCACTCAGAAGAGGGGAAGCAATACCTGGCTCAGGTTTGCATTTCAATATCTCCCGCTCAGAAGAGGGGAAGCAACACCTGGTTCAGGGTTGCGTTATTTTAGCTCCCGCTCAGTAGAGGGGAGTACTGGAGATTATTACATAGGTAACTCTGATTATGGGGATATCGACAAGGAATTTGAATCCCCTGAACTAATGGGGGATATGCTGCAGTTTAATCATATGAAGGAGTTCCGTCTCTTGTCACATAATTTGCCATCCCTTCAGGGATAGGAGATCCACTGGAGAAGATCTAGCTAAGAGCATCAGTGATTTAACTTCTCATCAGTTAAGGAGGGGTATATGCTGGATACGGCTGGGAAATGTGCCAGTCCAGATGAACTGCCTGTGTTTGGATGTTCCAAATGTCAATCTCACCATTTGTGATATCTCAGTGGTGATACGTGGGCAGAGAATTAAAATTTCAGCGCATCTAAAAGACTGGTCACTGATGTCATTTCGGCCTTTGCAAGGGCAGTTGATGGGTTCAGCTATCGATAGTGCATAAGATGCATCAGCACTTCTATGTAATACGCAGCTGGAGCTAAATTGCCTCCGCAAGATGCTATAAGCCCTGAGGAAATTCCTAAAAAATGTGCTCATTTATGCAGGGCCAGTAACATGCAGCCTGCAAAATATCTCTTCAGAGAGGACTTATGTTAGCAAGTTTAAGACTTGCAGGAAGAATTTTAGGCGGCTGCGGGGATGGCAGAACCATCCTATGTTGGTAGGGCTTCAGTATTCCGGCGGGCATACCACCTCTATATATAACTAACGGCAGGAATTGTTACTCTGAGGCTGGTTGGAACAACAGGCCTACTCAATTCAGACCCAGCCAGAGGCCTTTTTTAGGCCAGGGCCATCACGCTCACCTTCGTGAAGAGAATGTGTAGCGCACACTGGCGACTGAGATAGGTCGTTCCAGGCAGAGGACTGCGGCAGCAGCTCCTGGTTCACAGTTGCATTATGATATTTTCCAATCTGAGGGTGATTCTGCCTGTGAGGAGTTGACAGGGAACTCGTATTCCCACACCAAGTGGATGCTACGCTTTAATTCTAGTCGCTTAAGGATCTGGTGGATGTTCTGATTCTATCAGACACTGGAGGTTTGTAGGTTAATGCCATCAGTTGAGGCAAAATAGTAAGATTAAACGAAAACTTACCAGTTTGAAGTTTGATCTGTATTTTATGAGGAGTTACGATGAGGGATTACGTGAAGAACCCGCTCAGCACGCATGCGCGGCATACTTCAAAGCAGCGGTGTGGAATCACAGATAGACACAGTTATTGAAGTAAACATAGTAAAGACAAGAAGACATCAGTTTGTGAATTTGACCCATATTATTGAGGGTGGGAGCGGAGGGCACGTAATCCCTCATCGTAACTCCTCATAAAATACAGATCAAACTTCAAACTGGTAAATTCTCGTTTAATCTTACTATTTTACTTCGGAGTCACGTGAGTGATTCCGTGAAGATTTCAAAGTTCTGTGATTTCAAACCGTGTAACAGTTATTACTACATCACTGCCGAAGTCTTTGAGGGAAGAAGTGGGTTATCGTAATCAACCAATGAATCTGTTTTTTGAAATACAAAAAAACGGTATTTATTAACAATAACAACAAAAAGAAAATTGCTCCCCCGGGCTTAAATTAAATATTTGCAGACTGTAAAATTGTTTCTGCATATAACACAGGCTTTGCCAACGGCTTGTGATAAAAAGTCCTGAACGTGGTTTCCCTTGCCCATCCTGCTGTAGCCAGGATGTGGTCCATCGGCACGTTCATTCTTTCCGCCGTTGACATGGATGCTGCCCTGGTGGAGTGAGATTTATACAAGTTAGTGTCAATCCCGGCAGCTTTTAGTACCTGCTTGAGCCATCTCGAAATGGTTTGGCTCGTCACCCGATCATGAGGTTTTTTATAACTGACCCACAAGGCGTTTTCACTCCCTCGAATATTGTTAGTTGTGTCTATATAAGATAGTAGGTGGGTCATGACACATAACCGTGGTTCTGGTGGGTAAACCCGGAATATCACGACTGGACTAGGCGTTCCTGGCCTGCTCTGTTTGATCAGTCCCTGGATCATAAACGAGATCTGGTCTGGAGCTGTAATCATGTGGTCCAGTCGTAACCGATGTAGAGACTGGACCCTCTGTGCGGATACAAGTGCCATTAACATGAGCGTTTTGATCGTCAATTGTTCCAGGCTGAGGGATCTGGCTGGTGGCAATCCCCTGAGGTAAGTCAGGACCTCACTGACATCCCATATATGGGTGTACCTTGGTTTAGGGGGGTTGGTATTGTAAATGCCTTTCATTAATTTTACCACCAGCGGGTGAGATCCCATGGCCTGTTGTCCTGGTGCTAGTGTTAAGTAGGCAGACAGGGCACTTCTTGCTGTGTTGATGGCACTGTAGCTGAGTCCTTCTTCGTAGTGAAGTTTGGCCAGGAATTCCAGTACGTTGGTGTCTGATGCAGTTGTGTAGGTGGTCCCTGTATCCAGGCAGTACTTTTCCCATTTTCTGATATTGGTCAAGCACTGTTTTTTGGTGGATGTTCGGAGGGATGCTGACATGGTGTTGACAGTTTGTTCTGATAATCCCAGTCCCAGCAATGGTCTGTTCAGAATCTGCAACCCAGGAGTTTGTTTTTTTTCATGGCATGGGTGGCTTATGCCAGACACTGGGTGTTGTAATAATTCTGGGTCACTGGGAAATGTCATCGGAGTTCCAACAACCATGTCATGGAGTATCAGGAACCATGGCTGCGTAGGCCAGTCGGGTACTATCAAAATACCTGAAGCAGAGTCCATTTGTATTTTGCGTAGTACCCAACTAATGAGGCAGAAGGGAGGAAATGCATAGAAGAAGAAATTTCCCCAATCCAGCGTGAACGCAGCTACCGCTGCTGCCTCAGGGTCTGGTTCCCAGGCGACATACATAGGTACCTGGTGATTTAGCCTTGATGCGAATAAATCGATATCTGGCGTGCCATATTGCTTGACAATTTTTGCAAATATTTTGGGGTTTAACATCCATTCGATGTTGTCATTAAATTTACTTGACCTGGTGTCTGCCACTGTATTTAGCTTACCTGGTAGGTAAGTTGCTGATAGCCAAATATGTCTTCCGACACACCATTGCCAAATTGTGTTAACCAACTTGTCGCATGATAACGATTTTATGCCACCCATATGGTTAATGTAGGCCACCACCGTAGTATTATCTATTTGTAACCGAACATGCAAGTGATGCATATTTGATGCATATGCTTTTAAACCATAGAAGGCACCCAACATCTCTAGATAATTTATGCCCAGTGTAAGAAGTAATGACGACTCGGGGTTAGTCCATCTACCACCTGTGCTGGATATGGCGTTAGTTGCTCCCCAGCCTTGAGCACTGGCATCTGTTTGGATAACTAGCGTAGGGTTAGTGATGATAATAGGGCTGAAACTATGCCAAACGTTTTCTGCCCACCACTGTAGTTCTGATATTGCTTCAGTGGGTAACTTCATGACACGGTCATAATGACCTGCATGTCATTTTAGTGCCTGTACCTTTGCTCTTTGTAAGTTTTGGTAGTGCAAAGGTCCGAATTGCGTAGCCGGAAATGCTGCTAACATTTTCCCAATTACTCTTGCTACTTGTCGAATAGTTGGTCGTTTGTTGACCATTAGATTGTTGCATGATTGTGCCAATGCAACTGTTTTGTCTCTTGGCAAAGTTACAGTCATATGGACTGAATTAATTGTGAAGCCCAAGTAGTCCATAGTTGTGGATGGCTTCAACTTAGATTTATCTGGATGTAAGACAAATCCCAAGGTTTCGAACAACTGTTTGGTAGCTGATACAGCTGACATAGTCAATTCCATGGTTTTGCCTACTATTAAGATATCATCAAGATATGCCATGACAATATGTTTTTGTCTTCTTAATATTGCCAAGGCTGGTTTTAGTATCTTGGTGAATAATCTTGGGGCTGATGTTAAAACATTGGGTAATGCTTTAAACTGCCATTATTGCCCCATCCAGGTAAACTTCAGGTATCTGCGATGATCCTTGTGAATAGGTACTGAATAGTAAGCATCTTTAAGATCAATGCTTGCCATGTAGTATCCTTTGGAAATTAATTGTTTGGCAGTAACAAACGTTTCCATTTTGAAATGTATATACTTAACAAACATATTTAGTGATGTTAAGTCAATGATGATGCGGCATCCACCATCCTTTTTGGTTTTAGTGAATATATTTGATACAAATTCCAAGGGTTCATGTTTTGTTTTTTCAATGATACCCTTTGTAATTAGTCTCATCAGTTCAACTTGTCCCTCTCGTTTTTCTTTCACTGAGAGGGAAAATACCCTTTGGGGTAAATGTTGAACTGGTGGCAATTTACCTGTTATGAATTGTATTTTGTATCCACTAATGCCATTGAGTATATACTGATCACTCGTGATAGACTCCCATGCTGCTTTAAACAGGTGTAATCTCCCTCCTGTTAGTATTAAGCCCCTTCTTTCTATATGCTGGTAGGAACCAGACCCACCTACCTCCATGGTTACGGGTATTTCCTCTGGTTCCCGCCGGTCCCACGAGGCTTGCGTGTTGTCTGATGTGGCGTTGACGTTGGGGGGTGGCGCATTTTCCATGGGGTCCGCTCTGGGCCATGGTCTAAAAAAGACTTACAGTGATAAAATGCGGACCCCGAGCTTTCACCAGTCCTATATGGTGGACGTCGACTGGTGGACGCGACGGGGTGCGGCCACTTGGTGTTTATTGCTCTAGGTTTGCTCGTCCCATGCCCTGCCTTCATGAGACCGTGAGTTTTTGAGGCCTCGGCCATATCCTTCATTCGCTTAGGTAGGTCATTGCCAAAGAGCAGTATAACCATATAACCATATAACATATAACAATTACAGCACGGAAACAGGCCATCTCGACCCTTCTAGTCCGTGCCGAACACGTATTCTCCACTAGTCCCATATACCTGCGCTCAGACCATAACCCTCCATTCCTTTCCTGTCCATATAACTATCCAATTTATTTTTAAATGATAAAAACGAACCTGCCTCCACCACCTTCACTGGAAGCTCATTCCACACAGCCACCACTCTCTGAGTAAAGAAGTTCCCCCTCATGTTACCCCTAAACTTCTGTCCCTTAATTCTCAAGTCATGTCCCCTTGTTTGAATCTTCCCTACTCTCAGTGGGAAAAGCTTATCCATGTCAAATCTGTCTATCCCTCTCATCATTTTAAAGACCTCTATCAAGTCCCCCCTTAACCTTCTGCGCTCCAAAGAATAAAGCCCTAACTTGTTCAACCTTTCTCTGTAACTTAGTTGCTGAAACCCAGGCAACATTCTAGTAAATCTCCTCTGTACTCTCTCTATTTTGTTGACATCCTTCCTATAATTAGGCGACCAAAATTGTACCCCATACTCCAGAATTGGCCTCACCAATGCCTTGTACAATTTTAACATTACATCCCAACTTCTATACTCAATGCTCTGATTTATAAAGGCCAGCACACCAAAAGCTTTCTTTGCCACCCTATCTACATGAGATTCCACTTTCAGGGAACTGTGCACAGTTATTCCCAGATCCCTCTGTTCACCTGCATTCTTCAATTCCCTACCATTTACCATGTACGTCCTATTTTGATTTGTCCTGCCAAGATGTAGCACCTCACACTTATCAGCATTAAACTCCATCTGCCATATTTCAGCCCACTCTTCCAACTGACATAAATCTCTCTGTAGACTTTGAAAATCTACTTCATTATCCACAACCCCACCTATCTTAGTATCATCTGCATACTTGCTAATCCAATTTACCACACCATCATCCAGATCATTGATGTACATGACAAACAACAGTGGACCCAACACAGATCCCTGTGGCACCCCACTAGTCACTGGCCTCCAACCTGACAAACAACCATCCATCATTACTCTCTGGCATCTCCCATTCAGCCACTGTTGAATCCATCTTGCTACTCCACCATTAATACCCAACAATTGAACCTTCTTAACCAACCTTCCATGAGGAACCTTGTCAAAGGCCTTACTGAAGTCCATATATACAACATCCACTGCTTTACCCTCATCAATTTCCCGAGTAACCTCTTCAAAAAATTCAAGAAGATTAGTCAAACATGACCTTCCAGGCACAAATCCATGTTGACTGTTCCTAATCAGACCCTGTTTATCCAGATGCTTATATATATTATCTCTAAGTATCCTTTCCATTAATTTGCCCACCACTGACGTCAAACTAACATGGTCTATAATTGCTAGGTTTACTCTTAGACCCCTTTTTAAACAATGGAACAATCATGTGCAGTACGCCAATCCTCCGGCACTATTCCCGTTTCTAATGACATTTGAAATATTTCTGTCATAGCCTCTGCTATTTCTACACTAACTTCCCTCAATGTCCTAGGGAATATCCTGTCTGGACCTGGATACTTATCCACTTTTATATTTCTCAAAAGTGTCAGTACTTCCTCTTCTTTGAATCTCATAGTTTCCATAGCTACTCTACTTGTTTCCCTTACCTCACATAATTCAATATCCTTCTCCTTGGTGAATACCGAAGAAAAGAAATTGTTCAATATCTCCCCCATCTCTTTTGGCTCTGCAGATAGCTGTCCACTCTGACTCTCTAATGGACCAATGTTATCCCTCGTTATCCTTTTGCTATTAATATAGCTGTAGAAACCCTTTGGGTTTACTTTCACCTTACTTGCCAAAGTAACCTCATATCTTCTTTTAGCTTTTCTAATTTCTTTCTTAAGATTCTTTTTACATTCTTTATACTCCTCAAGCACCTCATTTACTCCATGCTGCCTATAATTATTGTAGATCTCCCTCTTTTTCCGAACCAAGTGTCCAATTTCCCTTGAAAACCATGGCTCTTTCTGATTTTTACTATTTCCTTTCAACCGAACAGGGACATAAAGATTCTGTACTCTTAAAATTTCACCTTTAAATGTACTCCATTTCTCTTCCACATCTTTCCCATAAAACAAAATGTCCCAATTTACTCCTTTTAAATCTTTCGCATCTCCTCAAAGTTAGCCTTTCTCCAATCAAAAATCTCAACCCTAGGTCCTGTTCTGACCCTCTCCATAATTATATTGAAACTAATGGTATTGTGATCACTGGTCCCGAACTGTTCCCCAACGCATACCCCTGCCACCTGACCCGTCTCATTTCCTAACAGGAGGTCCAGTACCGCCCCTTCTCTAGTAGGTACTTCTATGTATTGCTGCAAAAAACTATTTTGCACACATTTTACAAACGCCAACCCATCCAGCCCATTTACAGAATATGTTTCGGAGTCTATGTGTGGAAAATTGAAATCTCCCACAATCACTACCTTGTGCTTACTACTAATATCTGCAATCTCCTTACATATTTGCTCTTCCAATTCTCGCTCCCCATTTGGCGGTCTATAATATACCCCTATAAGTGTTGCTACCCCTTTCCCATTTCTCAGTTCCACCCAAATAGCCTCCCTAGACGAGCCCTCTAATCTATCCTGCCAAAGCACTGCTGTAATATCTTCCCTGATAAGCAATGCAACACTTCCACCTCTTGCCCCTCCAATTCTATCACACCTGAAGCAATGAAATCCTGGAATATTTAGTTTCCAATCACAGCCCTCCTGCAACCATGTTTCACTGATCGCCACAACATCATACTTCCAGGTGTCAATCCAGGCTCTAAGTTCATCCACCTTTCTTACAATGCTCCTAGCATTAAAATATACACATTTAAGAAACCCACCCTCTCTTATTCTCTGTTTATTGTCTTTTTCTTCTCTCTCCCCTACATTTTGGGTCAGAGTGCTACCATTCTCTGCCTCCTGCCTCACACACTGACTGCTAGCTTTCCCAATTACAGCCCCTCCCCCCAACCATACTAGTTTAAAGTCTCCCCAGTAGCCTTTGCAAATCTCCCCGCCAGGATATTGGTCCCCCTCGAGTTCAAGTGCAACCCATCCTTTCTGTACAGGTCGCACCTTCCCCAAAAGAGGTCCCAATGATCCAGAAACTTGAATCCATACCCACTGCACCAGTCCCTCATCCACTCATTTATCCTCCACCTCGCTCCATTCCTACTCTCACTGTCGCGTGGCACAGGCAGTAATCCTGAGATTGTTACCTTTGCAGTCCTTTTTCTTAACTCTCTACCTAACTCCCTAAATTCTTCTTTCAGGACCTCTTCTCTTTTTTTACCTATGTCGTTGGTACCTATATGTACCACAACTTCAGGCTCCTCTCCCTCCCATTTCAGGATTTCTTGGACCCGTTCAGACACATCCCTGACCCTGGCACCAGGGAGGCAAACTACCATCCGGGTCTCTTGTCTGCGTCCACCGAATCGCCTATCCGACCCCCTGACTATAGAGTCCCCTATTACAATTGCCCTCCTCTTCTTTTCCTTACCCTTCTGAGCAACAGGACCGGTCTTTATGCCAGAGGCCTGGCCGCTGTTGCTGCCCCCAGGTAGGCTGTCTCCCCCACCCTTACTCAAACATGAGTACTTATTTTTAAGGTGTACAGCCACCGGGGTACTCACCGGTATGTCTGGCTCAGAGGCTGGGGTTTTGCACAGCCCCGCAAATTTAGGATTGATGGCAGGTTTTATTATTTCTTTACGCAGGTTGTTGATCTCAAATTGCGTATTGCACAACAGCGCGAGAGTATCCTGTTGAGTGATGGTCATCTCGGTGTTGTCCACGGAATGAGCAAATACAGGTAATGGCCGAAGTGATGGCCGACGTCAGGAGCCTGAGGATCCGTTGCAGTTTTAGCTCGTGGTGTCGGATGTTTGGCCCAACGTGTCCCCAGATTTGGCTGTTTACAGCTGGCACTTTGAGGGACTCACAGTTCTCTGGCGCTGTATAAGTTTCCAAAGCATCATTGACCACCTGCTCCTGTAGAGCCCTGTTGGAGAGGTGGTTGATGCTGGCCGCTAGTTTGGCTTCTAACGGTCTTCCTGCACGTGGGGTTGCCACGTAGCGGTCCACTACACCAAGCAGCTCTTCCTGTTCCTGCACCCCTTGCATACTCCCGAGATCTTCAGCCATCGTCCCCTCTTCTTGACCAGCCCAGTCCTTGTCACCAAAGCTATCCTCTGGAATGGAGGAAGCAATGGACAGTGCACAAAGCACTGTGGAGGGAGTGCCTGACCTCCCTCTGCGAGAGCGCCCCTCCTGGGCGCTCCATGCGGCTCATGCGGCTGTCTCTCCCCCGCCTGGGTGGAGAGACGTCCCCGTCCGACGTGTCGGAAACCACCGGCCGGACGCTCTTTCTGGTAGCTTTCCCTCCAGCCCGCTGCTCAGGCGCTAGCGGAGCTGGGCTCGGCATGGTGTCGGGGATAGCGGAGCGCTCGGTTAGCGTTCCTACCGCCTGTTGCTGCCCCACCCTGATGGAACGCTCCTCTGGTGGAGTTGAACGGGGGACAGATTTCTTTGAGAGTCTTGTCTTTGGTGTAGTCATTCTGAAAGAGAAATCAGATGGCTCTTCTTTGGTAAGTAAAGCCGACCTCAGTTCACTTACCTGACGGTCCGTCTTTTAAATTGCAGCCGGAGCGCCTGACTCCCGCTGTAGCCGCTTGTTGCACTGCTGGCGTAATGCCGCGCATGCATGCTGAGCGGGTTCTTCACGGAATCACTCACGTGACTCCGAAGTAAAATCAAAGTCGAAAGGCTTTAACCCCAGAAAAATTTGAGAGTTCTCAGGGGGAGAAAAATGTAGCATGCCAAATCAAGTTAGGATTTGGATAGTCTGATCAAGTGTTTGGCTAACCAGTTTAACATGGATAATTGTCTTTCAGCAACTTAACTGATTCAGAGGATTTAGGGCCTCAATCGGTCTTGAAGATGCATACTTTTCCATATCTATACACGAGAGGCACAGATTTATCTGGTGTTTTTGATGACAAAGCCAGTGTTGGAAAGTTTAGTCTCTACCTTAAGGGTTGTCTTCAGGCCTAGGCTATTTACAAAGATTCTAAAGCTAATGCTGCCCTACTCAGATCAAAAGGGCATTGTGTCACGGAGTTTATAGACGACATGCTTTTGTAGCTGATAAGACTTGAATGGGAAGGTTAATCATTTTTTTTGCAATAAATCTACAGCCTTGTGCAAATTAATTGAATCGAGGGCTGATTTTGCTATTTTTTTCATACGATGAGTTTTGACATCCTTAGATTTTTTCTGAAACCTATAAGTCTCTCTGAAAACGTTTTTTTGGTCATTCTTCCTACTCCAGGTGTTCATATCAGTGATTTACCACCATTTGAGAATAACGTAAAGCAATACACTAAATGGATCCTCTTTTTTAGCTGCATCTGCCTATCCTTTGGGCGATAGCGATCCAGTGAGAGGCAAATCTTGCATCAACAATACCCAGTCTTAAGCCCCTGTCCCACTTTCATGACCTAATTAATAAAAAATGTAGACTCGTGGACATTTTTTATCAGGCTGGAAAAAACGCCGCAGCCTACTTGAGACTACGAGTACACGGAGACCACTCACGAGCATGAGGAAGAGTTACGAAGACCCCCTACGACCTCGTGGCGATCAAGCTGTGAGTATGAGTCAAGGGAAAACTCGGCAGAGGTCGCCAATTAGGTCATGAAAGTGGGACAGGGGCTTAAGACGGGGTATTGTTGATGCAAGATTTGCCTCTCACTGGATCGCTATCGCCCAAAGGATAGGCAGATGCTGCTAAAAAAGAGGATCAATTTTGTGTATTGCTTTACGTTATTCTCAAATGGTGGTAAATCACTGATATGAACACCTGGAGTAGGAAGAATGACCATAACAACCGTTTTCATAGAGATTTATAGGATTTCAGAAAAAATCTAAGGACGTCAATACTCATCATATGAAAAAAATAGCAAAATCAGCCGTCAATTCAATTAATTTGCTCAAGGCTGTAGATTTATTGCAAAAAAAAGATTAACCTTCCCATTCAAGTCATCAAAGTGAATATATTCATGTTAATACATCATGCCAAGCTCATCTATCCAGCTAACACCAAGCCCTATCATTTAGGTCATAACTGGGACATAAATGTACCATGCCTTATCACAACTCGTGTAGTTCCGCTGCAAGCTCATTATACAATACAATACAATTTTATTTGTATTGTATTTGTATTGTATTTTATTTGTCCAAATGAAATGTTGTTTCTGCAGTCATACATACAAAAAGAGAAAAAGACCCAAGACACAACCCAATTTACACAGACATCCATCACAGCGCATCTCCTCCTCGCTGTGATGGAAGGCAAAAACGTATCTCTCTCCTGCACTCCCCTCTCCCCCCCGATGTCAGAGTCAAAGCCCCCGGCGGGCGATGGTAATTGTCCCGCAGCCATTAAAGCCACGCCGGGTGATGCAAGGCCACGCTCCGGGTCTTGTTGTTGGAGCCCCCGGCAGGCGCTAGCAAAGTCCCGCAGCCATTCCAAGCCGCGCGGGGCGGTGATGTAAGGCCCCACTCCAGGTAATCTTCAACCCCGCAACTCGGGCGGGAGAAGTCGCCGTTGCGGAAGCCCCGAAAAGCGGTCTCCGAGCAGGGCTCCCGGTGTTCCTGTCTGCCAGACCTGCGGTTGGAGCCTCCGAATCTCAGCATATATTAGAGTCATTTTAGACAACAGCCCTGACATACAAACAAATTGCATGAAATGCATTGACATACCCCTATGCTTATTCAGGTGAACATGCTTAAAAATGCCATCTGAAAATGAGGAGGGATGGAGAAGATGCTTACATCAGCCGCCACCAGCATATTTCAATGATGCCTGGTGGAAAGGATCTGCAGTGTTGCGGCATAGGTGCTCAGGCATAAGCAAGAGAGAGCAGTGCAAGAACCCATGCAAGGTTGTACTTAAGCACTGTTCAGAAGAAAAAGTAGAAAATGGAGAATTTTTAATTGCTGAGTGATTGAAAGTTATTGCATGGGGTGAGACCTGAATGTCCTTGAACACAAAATCTGGCATCCTTAGGGAAATAAGGATATATTGAAATAGAAGGAATGAAACAGATTGACTGTTAGAATGTCGACAAAATGCTGGAGAAACTCAGCAGGTGAGGCAGCATCTATGGAGTGAAGGAAATAGGCAACGTTTCGGGTCGAGACCCTGCTTCAGACTGTTAGAATGTGGTCATCATTCCAAGAACAAAGATTAAGCCTGGAGGGGAGGGGAGGATTAATCCCATATTCCCATAAGGTTTAGTTGGGACTTAAACTGGGAGCTGCGATCTCAGATGGGATTTTCATGTTTTAGAAATACAGGAAAAAAGTTTGAAGGTTGAAGTGCTTGTGTGTTGTCCGCTCTCACCTCTGTTGGTTACGGGTTGAAATCCCAGTCCAACCATATACATACAATATTAACCAGCATTTCAGTGAAGCAGTGGAGGAATTCTGCATTTTCAAGGTCAGTAGGTGCATGAAATATTTTAATGGTCAGTAAATTTTTCACGGCTTGCTGACCTTGCTGTCTATCCTGATATGTGTGTGTCTGAAATATGAATCTCCCTGGTGGAAGCACAATTTCTCAAAGTCAGTCTTATGCATGAAACGCTACCAGACTTCCCTGCAGATTGTTTTCAGGAATGAATATAAATCCAAATCTTTGTTTACCATTTAACTTTGCATCCAGCTCTAAAGAAACATCCAACTAATATAAATTCATCACTTTTGTGGATTAAAAATTTGTTATTCTTGTGAAAATTGTTCGATAATAGCATTCTCCTCCTCTAAGCAGCAGATCATGGGTTCAGGTCCTACCTTTGAAAAGATAAACATAGTGAACAGCTATAGGACCAGCCTTATCAGTCCAACAAACACCCACAAGCTACCCACTCCTTCCTGCAGTACATCCTATGGTTCTTGACTAGTGTTTGACGGGTGTCAGAGGTCATGGAGAGAAGGCAGGAGAATGGGGTTAAGAGGGAGCGATAGATCAGCCATGATTGAATGGCGGAGTAGACTTGATGGGCTAAATGGCCTAATCCTAGTCCTATCATTTATGACCTCATGCCAATAGAGGAGATGTTACATCTTCCCCTTTACTCCCACTTGTTCCAGGGGCCCAAACACTTTTTCAATTTAGTAAACTGTATTTGCTGCTCATGATGTGGTCCTCTCTGTTCTGGGCAGAACAAATGTAGATCTTACAATTGGGCTGTGTAGGAAGGAACTGCAGATGCTGGTTTAAACCGAAGACAGACACAAACAGCTGGAGTAACTAAGCGGGCCAGACAGGATCTCTGGAGAAAAGGAATAGGTGATGTTCTGGGTCAAGACCCTTCTTCAGACTAAGAGACATGGGAAAGGGAAACGTGATATAAGATGGTGATATTGTGTCTATTTGTGATACTGTGCTTTTTGTGTCTATCTTACAATTGGTCTGTTGGACACTTCAAATCTGTCTGTATGTATGATCTGACTTTATGGTCCTCAGTTTCTTCAACACTGTCCCATTTATGCTCTTGACTTCTTCATTCTCACTGTTCCATAATTTTCTTCTGAACCTAAGCTTGAGGAGCAACACCTCTTTTTTTTGGCTGAGTACATTCCAATATCCTGGATTGAACTTCAAACAATGAACCTTCTGGTTCAACTTACATCAGATTTAGTTCCATCTTTTGTCCTTTTCCTCAAATCATTATCAAACTCTTTATCCCCTTTTATGCCTGCAATATTATTGTAACGGATATAGCTTGGACCCAATAGCAGCACAGAATCAGGCAGGTATAGTTGGTAATGAACTTTATTACGATACTGTAACACAGAGTAGTAACACAGGAATGGGTACACCGTACTCACACAGAGGCTCAGGATTGAGCGAGGGTTTCGAAGAGGGGCAGGCAGGAGACTTAGTCGGGGTAGCGGAAAGTCCGGTAACCAGGAGATCCAACACACGATGCAAACAAGCCAACGAGGGACAGACGAAAGGAGAGTCGAAGCCAGGCAGGAAGTCGAGAAGTCGCTGGAGAGTCTTGCATGAATGCTGAGAACAATCTGGCACTGTGTGAACGGTGAGGAGAGTCTATATACCGGGTTAATTGGTGATCAGAGGCAACTGAGTGCAACAGGTGAGGAGAGTTGGGCTGATGAGAGGGGAGTGGCAGGCAGGCAGGTGAGGAGAAGGAGGGACCGGTGGAAAAGTACTGGGAGGTGAAGTGGATGAGAATGAGGAGGGGCAGACTATGACAGAACCCCCCCCTCAAGGGACGGCTCCTGACGTCCCAAAACAAAAAACAAAACAATAAAGAAAATAAACCCAATCCCACGCAGAATTGGGTGGGAGGAGGGGGACCGGAGGAGGGCTAATATTCGTCCGAGACATCCATGTCCGCATCCTCCTCCATAGCATCAGAGGAAAGCTCCATCTCGTCGTCACTGGGCGCCTCAGATGGAAGAGGGGACAGAGTCGCAGGGGCAGCGACCCCTCTAGGAGTGGCGGACTTGGACGGCTGGTCGGGATGAAGCCGGTGAAACTCCCTGATGAGGGAGGCGTCCAGGATGTGTCGAGCAGGAACCCAGGACCTCTCCTCTGGACCGTAACCCTCCCAATCGACCAGGTATTGGAGACCCCTCCCGCGACGGCGGGAGCGCAGGAGGCGGTGCACCGTAAAGGCGGGGCCTCCGTCGATGAGACGAGGAGGTGGAGGAGGAGGGACTGCGGGGACCAGGGAGCTCTCCCGGACTGGCTTTACTCTGGACACTTGGAACGTAGGATGGACCCGCATGGAACGAGGCAACTTGAGCTGCACAGCCGCTGGGTTGATGACCTTCTGGATCTCAAAGAGACCGATGAACTTGGGTGCCAACTTCTTGGACTCCACCCTCAAGGGAAGGTCCCGGGTCGACAGCCACACCTTCTGGCCCGTGAGGTAGGTGGGGGCCTGGATGCGGTGATGGTTGGCAGCCGTGGCGTAACGGTCCACGGAGCGGAGAAGAGCCGCCCTGGCTTGGGTTCACATCCTGCGGCAGCGACGAATGAAGGCCTGGACGGACGGGCAGGAAACCTCTTTCTCCAGCGCCGGGAACAGTGGAGGCTGGAACTCGTAGGCACACTGGAAAGGGGAGAGCCCAGTGGCTGAGCTTGTCAGGGTGTTGTGGGCATACTCCACCCACAACAACTGCTGGGACCAGGAGGAGGGATGCTTGGACACCATACACCGCAGCGCCGTCTCCATCTCCTGATTCTTCTTTTCAGCTTGGCCGTTGGACTGGGGATGAAATCCGGACGTCAGACTCACGGTGGCCCCCACCAGCGTGCAGAAATCCCTCCAGAACACAGAGGCAAACTGGGGTCCCCGGTCGGAGACCACATCGACGGGGAGACCATGGAGCCTGAAGACGTGGAGTAACATGAGCTGGGCAGTTTCCTTGGCTGCCGGAAGCGTGGGCAGGGGCACGAAGTGAGCCATCTTGCTAAATCTATCGACCACGGTCAGGATGGTGGTGTGACCACTGGATGGGGGCAGGCCGGTAACGAAGTCCAGGGAGATGTGGGACCATGGTCGATGGGGTACAGGCAGTGGAAGCAGATGACCCGCAGGAGCTTGGTGTGAGACCTTGTGCTGGTTGCAAACGGGACAGGCGTTGACAAACTCCCGAGTGTCCTCCTCCAGCGATGCCCACCAGAACCTCCGTAGCACCATCTCCTTGGTCCGCTGAATGCCGGGATGACAGGTGAGTCGAGAGCTGTGGGCCCACTGAAGGACGTCGGACCGCAGGGCAGAAACCACAAACAGGCGATCAGGAGGGCATGCGCTGGGTCCCGGCTGGTTCTCCAAGGCCGCCTTGACCTTCTCCTCCACTTCCCAGGTGAGGGAGGCAACCCTGTGCGAGGACGGGAGGATGGTCTTAGGGCCAGAGGCAGGCTCCTCCATCGCCAAGAACTGTCGAGAGAGGGCATCGGGCTTCATGTTGCGGGACCCAGGTCGGTAGGAGAGGGAGAAGTTGAAGCGGGTGAGGAAGAGAGACCAGCGGGCCTGACGAGAGTTGAGCCTCTTGGCTGACTGGAGGTATTCAAGGTTCTTGTGGTCAGTCCAAACCAAGAAAGGCTGCTCGGTTCCCTCCAGCCAGTGACGCCATTCCTCCAACGCCATCTTAACTGCCAACAGTTCTCGGTTGCCAATGTCATAATTCCTCTCAGCAGGGGTCAGGCATCGGGAGAAGAAGGCGCATGGATGGAGCTTCTGGTCCCCGGCAGCCCGCTGGGACAGAACAGCTCCCACCCCCACGTCGGAGGCGTCCACCTCCACCACGAACTGTCTCTCTGAGTCCGGAACATGGAGGATGGGGGCCGATGTAAACCGTGTCTTGAGTGTCTGAAAAGCTTAGTCGGCCGCGGCAGACCACCGGAACGGAATCTTGGAGGAGGTGAGTGCCGTGAGGGGTGCGGCCACAGTACTGTAGCCACGGATGAACCGTCGGTAAAAATTGGCGAACCCCAGGAACCTTTGGAGCTGCTTGCGGGAGTCAGGAACAGGCCAGGTGGTGACAGCAGAGACCTTGGCGGGGTCCATCTTGATGTTCCCTTGGCCAATGATGTATCCTAGGAAGGAGACTGACGGGGAGTGAAACTCGCACTTCTCAGTTTTAAAGAAGAGCGAGTTCTCCAGGAGCCGATGAAGAACTGCCTGGACGTGGTGTACGTGTTCCTCCTTGGTCTGTGAAAAGATGAGGATGTCATCAATATAGACGAACACGTACTTGTTCAACATGTCCCTGAGAACGTCATTGACCAAAGCCATGAAGACGGCCGGGGCGTTGATGAGGCCAAAGGGCATCACCAGGTATTCATAATGTCCCGTGGGAGTGTTGAAGGCGGTCTTCCACTCATCTCCCTCTTTAATGCGGACCAAGTGGTAGGCGTTGCGTAGATCCAACTTCGAAAAGATGGTGTCCACCTCCAGGAGCTCGAAAGCAGAGGAGATGAGTGGGAGAGGGTAGCGATTCTTCACTGTGATGCCGTTGAGCCCCCGGTAAACTATGCAGGGACGCAGAGATGTGTCCGTCTTCTCCACGAAGAAGAACCCAGCCCCAGCAGGAGACGAGGAGGGACGGATGAGACCAGCAGCCAAGGAGTCGTTTATGTGTTTCTCTTTGGCACCTCTCTCAGGGGCGGACAGGGAGAAAAGGCGACCCCTAGGAGGAGCGGAACCAGGCAGGAGGTCTATGGCGCAGTCATAGGGCCGATGAGGAGGAAGGGAGGTGGCCCTAGACTTGCTAAAAATCTCCCCAAAGTCATGGTACTCGGCTGGGACCCCCGTCAGATCTGGAGCAGAACTGGAGCAGGTGGCCGGTTGAGGAGCTGAGGCTTGCTTCAGGCACACTTGGTGGCAGGAAGGGCTCCAACCCAAGATGACCCCCGTCCTCCAGTCGATGTTGGGGTTGTGTCGCCAAAGCCAGGGGTAACCCAGGATGAGGGGAAGACGGGGAGACTGCAGGATGTGGAACTGGATGGTCTCATGGTGATTGCCAGACAGGAGCATGCGCACTGGGACCGTCTGGTGAGAAACAGTCCTCAGGAGATGGCCGTCGAGGGCGTTGGCGGGAACAGGTTCAGGCAGGGGAACACAACTGATGCCAAGCTGGTGGGCTAGTTCCTTGTCCAGAAGATTAATGTCACAACCAGAGTCTATGAAGGTGGCGAGGGTGTGAGAACCATCAGACAACAGCAGACGAGCATGACAAAGAGGGCGTCGGGCAGAGGAAAGTTCAGAGGTTCGACTCACCAGTAATTCCTCCGCTACTGGTGAGTCTGGCCTTTTACTGGACACTTGGAGATGTAATGACCCTGTCGCCTCTCCCGACGTCTCGCCAGGATGCGTCGGTCCAGACGGGTCGTTAGCTCGATAAGCCCATCCAGAGAAGAAGGAAGGTCATGGGACACCAACTCATCCTTGATATAGTCATTCAAGCCCAGCAAGAAAGCGTCACACTGGGCCGGGGCGTTCCAATCACTCTGACGAGCCCTGGTGCGAAAGTCGATGGTGAAGCCAGCGACGCTCTGGTTCCCCTGGCTCAACCCCAGCAGACCTCCCGCAGCGTCCGGACCCATCGAA